>NC_079342.1:0-264078 GCF_029582105.1 Oenanthe melanoleuca | reverse complement strand
GGCACAGGCTGGCATCACTGCAACATCTGGCAGCACGGGCACAGCTGGCAGCAAGGCCCAGCTGGCAGCACTGGCACAGCTTGGCAGCAATGCCAGCTGGCAACACAATGGCACAGCGTCACCTCACTGCTCAGCAGGCTGTGGGCCTGGAGCCAGGAGCCTGAGCTGAGGACTGAAACAACCTCGGGAAAACAAAAAAAAACAGATTATTGATCACAAGACTAAGACAGTGCAGATTTAAAATGGAAGTTTGGTTTAACTCCTCATGTTTCTCCAGTCTCACCGGTCCCAAACAGAGTCTTTGCTTGATTATTTGAAATATCTGATTGTTGCTTTTCCAGAGAAAGATGAGAACTCTTAGCTACAAGTTTATCCAAGAGACAAATTCTTTCAGCTCCCCAATGGGGGTGCAGACAGGTGGGGAGAGCCTGGTGAGCAGTCCCAGCATTCCTGTTGGGAGAGGGAACAGAGAAATCTTATCAGTGCCTAGCAAGTAGTTCTGAAACAATAAATGAAATAGAGATGTTGGCATATTTTGATATAGATGCTGAAAACAGCCATGTGAAGGTTTGAGGCCTCTCCCTTTGTTTAGATGATGCCAAATGCCACAAACACCAAAGAACCAACAGACATCCTGTCCCAAGGCTGGCAGGAAAGGTCTGAAGATAAGGGTTACAGATCAGAAAGCCATAAAACATGGGAATGGAGTAGTTCCTATAGGTTGCATGCAAATATTAGGAAATTAGTATATTGTGTTAGATTGGTTATTGGGAATTAGAATATTCATTGTAGAAGAATTCTTATTGTGTTGTGAACGGGAAATCTCTCTCTTACCTCTCTTACCTCTCTTATCTCTTCTCTCTTACCCCTCAGCTCTGAGCTCTCTCTTGCTCTCTCTTGCTCTCTCTCACCCCTTTGCTCTCATCTCTTACTCTCCATGCTCTACACTCTTTCTTACACCCACACCCTCATAATAAACTGCAAACCTGAAGAACAGATAACAGTGAGCTCGTGAGTCTGTGCAGCAACCGTCCAACAACAAAACCCTGACACAGCACACAACCCAACCATCCTGCCTCCCCTGATGGAACAGGGCTCTGCTCCTCCAGCAGCCCCTTGGGGTGGGCAGGCATGGGCTGCTGGTGGCTGAGAAATGTTCATTACAACTCCTGAAACAATGAGACATCCAGTGTTTCAGATGTGACTCATCCTGGTCGGCACAGCCTCCTGAGGGTCATTTTCACAGTGAATTATCTCTGAACCAGGCTGAGGTGAAGGTGATCAGCAGCGACACCACGGCCAGGGCTGGCAACGCCAAAAATTAGCTGAGAATTAAAATAGCCCAAACAGCACCAGGAGAGGCTCTTTCAGCCCCTGGCCACGTCCCTGGACACGAGCTCTGTCCCCCCATGTGGGGTGGGTGGGTCACACCCTGGGACGTGCTGGAGACCAGGACAAAATCCCAAAATCCTGGGGAAATAACCCACGGCGAGTATCTGCTCCAGCTCCCCACCAGCCTTCCCCTCAGACAGCGCTGCTCTGTTTCATGGAGCTCCAAGCCTCTCCCTGAACACATCCTGGAAGAAAATTTGCCTGCTGCCTGCTTGCAAGCAAGTCAGATAACAGTTCATGTTTTTCTTGGCAAGATGAACTTCATAGCTGGGTTCTAGCAAACACACTCTGGGATTTATACCCTCGTTTCATATGCCATCAAAATTCTACAATATTTGACCAAATTTTTCTTTCTTTTTTTTTTTGGCAAGCACTCTTGCCAGGAAGTTCATTAGCCAAGGTTTGCAAAACTGGAGGGAAAAATCAATATTAGCACAGGCAGAGCAAATTCATTTGCTGATTAATGCAGGGATTGCTGGTGTTTTCTTTAGCCCAATTGTCACTGTACACAGGAGGTGGCACCTGCTGAATCCCAAAGCCTTCAGGGTCACTCACAGCCTGGCTGAAACCACGGCCAGGCTGGAGTTTCATTCAGCACAGGCAGGAATTTTGCTGGAAAACCCAATCTGAACCTTTCATTTTCCAAAAAGGCAGGACAGGGCTCAGAGCAGCTCCAAGGGAGGTGTCCCTGCCATGGCAGGGCTGGAAGGAGCTGCTGGGAAGGATCAGGGTGTGACAGGAGGGTCTCACAGAGATGGGTGTACAGCAGAAAGATCTCTGAATGTAGAATATGGAGAAGGAATAGAAATTATAGCAAGTGTAATGTAAAAAAAAAAAAAGAATTGCTGAGTTTTTCTGGGTGACCAAGAAGGCAAAAAGTGAGCTGGATGGGCTTTTATGACTGAGCAAAGGAAAAATCCACCTCAAACAAAAGATGTTTTCAGCAAGCAGAAGGATTTTCACAAACAAAAATGCCAATGTTGCAAGTAAAGAAAAATCTCAGAGTTTTCCACAGCAAGAAAACTGAAAAACAACTTCTGGCTTAAACTGTAACACACTAATTTTGGTGATTGGAATAGTGACATGGATATGGTGATGTTAGTAGTAGTAGTGATAGTATCATATATCATAGTAGCATCATAGTATCATATATCGTAGTATCATAGTAGTGATAGGCTCTAGGTAATAGGGAAGGTGTTGAGTGGTTGTCATGTTTTAAGATGCTCTGCAATGAAAAGTAAATAATGCATTGTGACCAGAACTGGAAAAGCTTTCAGAGGAACCCACAGCTGGGGCTGGGCTCTGTCACCCACCACCCCTGAATTGCTGCATCATCGGGGCACAATAAACAGCGTTTTAAATGACAAATAAATAAATAAACAGTGCCAGCAGCCCTGGGGAGCAGGAATCAGCTCTGTCTGTGTGAAACACTTGGGGCAGCAGCTCAGACTCTGCTGGTTAGGGGCACTTTGCACTTCCCAAAGGGCATTACTGGGGCTGATCCACTCTCTGAGGCAGGATTTCCCTCCCTCTGCCCTGCCCAGCACAGCCCTGTGTGCATTACTGAGCTCCTCTTTGCCCAGCACAGCCCTGTGTGCATTACTGAGCTCTCCTGTGCCCAGCACAGCCCTGTGTGCATTACTGAGCTCCTCTTTGCCCAGCACAGCCCTGTGTGCATTATTGAGCTCCTCTTTGCCCAGCACTCTGGGCAGGGGAATCAGTGCTGAGAGAACACCCTGCCCATTCCCCCGTTCCCTCGAGCGTTATTAACCTGGCACAAGGAGCACACACCCCCCAACAGCCCAGGAAACTCAGTTTGCTTTGCACCCACACACTGTGCAAAGCACAGACATCACCACAAAGAGAGCTCCCCCTTTTATCAGCAGTTCAATTACTGGGCCACTTGACCTGTTTTAATGTTCATCTCCCCTTGCTCCACATGGAATCTTTACTGCCAGCACCACAATCGTACAAACACAAGGTAAACCTGAGCCCCCTGAGGAGTTTTGGCTTCAGAGCTGAAGCAGAGGGGCACAGCAGGAGGGGAGGCAGCTGTGGTGGGTGCTCCTCCAGTGCCGCTGCAGGGACAAACAGCTCCGGGGTTTCATTAAAGGTGAATATTTTGGTTTAGTTTTTGATGTTAGCACGACCCTGTGCCCCAGCTTGGTCAGGGAGTCTGTGTTTGTGTTTGCTCTGTCAGCTGCTCACACCTGAGTGGATGGCAGAAAACACATCTCATTTCTTCCCAGGAGTCACACAGGAGCTGTCTGTGCTGCTTCCTCAGCACGAGCCACGGCTGCACCGAGGGCACCCCCTGCCAGTGGCAAACAGCTCCGGGTGCCAGGCTCACAGGACAGCTCAGCCCTGTCCTCATCAGCTTCTTACACCAATTAAACTCATCTCACCCCAGCTGCTCTCTGAGCACACTGCTCAGGAATGGCCACCACAGCTCAGTCAAACATAAATCATGTCAAAACTTCAGGAAACTCATCAAAGTAGCACCAAGGTTTCAGTCCGACTCTGTGACTTTCCTGCTGCCCCCTGATTCTTTCAGACTTGATTCTCCCAAAGATTTAAACAGGTGTTTAATAAAGAGCCCTCAAGGGAAGCAGCCAGGAGGGAACTGAGAGACAGGATTAATTTTGGATATGCAGAACACAGCTGGCACACAAGGCATTGCTCAGGTGTGTCCTGCCAGTCACAGCTGCAGGAATCCTGCCAGAGCAGGGCAGGGCAGGGCAGGGCAGGGCAGGGCAGCACCCCAGGATGAGCTGTGGGGGTCTGTCCTGCCCCTGGGGATGCTCTGAGCCCTGTCAGAGCACAGGAACACCCCAGGATCAGCTCTGGGGTCTGTCCTGCCCCTGGGGATGCTCTGAGCCCTGTCAGAGCACAGGAACACCCCAGGATCAGCTCTGGGGTCTGTCCTGCCCCTGGGGATGCTCTGAGCCCTGTCAGAGCACAGGAACACCCCAGGATCAGCTCTGGGGTCTGTCCTGCCCCTGGGGATGCTCTGAGCCCTGTCAGAGCACAGGAACACCCCAGGATCTGCTCTGGGGTCTGTCCTGCTCCCAAGGATGCTCTGAGCCCTGTCAGAGCACAGGAACACCCCAGGATCAGCTCTGGGGTCTGTCCTGCCCCTGGGGATGCTCTGAGCCCTGTCAGAGCACAGGAACACCCCAGGATCAGCTCTGGGGTCTGTCCTGCTCCCAAGGATGCTCTGAGCTGCCTCAGCCTCAGGTACCACGGGTTCAGCTGAAACTCAGCCCTCACAAAATGCATGGAAACTGTTTCTTAAATTTGGAAGGAATATCCATTTAACAAGACACAGAGATGCCACCATGATTTAGTAGAACAATTCATACCAAATCAACGTTTTCAGCAGACTTACTCAATCACACTGGGTCTTTACATATTAGAAGAGAAAGATCTCCTTATTTGTTCAGCACTTCACTTTTCAAAGAGTAAAGGGAATTGATAAGTCCTGAGAGCATTAACTGCCATATGAAGATTGTGACTCTGGTGCTTGGTCATACAATTAAATGCAATGTTTGTTTCTCTGTCTCTGTGCAAGGTGATAAGATTTCCCCAGTGAATATCAGCAGTGACTGATAACATGAGGACACTGCTCTGGGTGGCCACACAATTCATTACCAACCATGCATGGCATTAAAACTAAATTCTGCAGTTACCTCAGGTGACCTCAAATGCTAGGCAAGCAGGTGATATTTAGGTGTGGTGACAATAAACATGCAAAAAACCATCCTTAAACTGTGGGGGGTGGGTTGTTGGACGGTGGCTGGACAGACTCAGGAGCTCTCTGTTTTCTGTTCTTCAGGTTTGTGGTTTATTATGAGGGTGTGGGTGTAAGAGAGAGTGTGGAGCATGGAGAGTAAGAGAGTAAGGGGGTGAGAGAGAGCAAGAGGAAGCAAGAGAGAGATTTCCCATTTACAACACAATAAGTATTCTTCTATGATGAATATTCTAATTTCCAATAACCAATCTAACACAATACACTAATTTCCTAATATTTGCATGCAACCTATAGGAACTACTCCATTCCCATGTTTTCTGGCTTTCTGATCTGTAACCCTTATCTTCAGACCTTCCCTGCCAGCCTTGGGACAGGATGTCTGTTGGTTCTTTGGTGTTTGTGGCATTTGGCATCATCTAAACAAAGGGAGAGGCCTCAAACCTTCACATGGCTGTTTTCAGCTTCTATATCAAAATATGCCAACATCTCTATTCCATCTATTGTTCCAGAACTACTTGCTAGGCACTCATAAGATTTCTCTATTCCCTCCCCAACACCAAACCAGGTCAGACATTTAAAAAATAAATTTAAAAAAACAGAACTCATCTGAATAATACCGAGATGTAAAGCTGCGTTCATTTTTTGTTGTGGGCTCTGTGATGGGCTGCAATAAAGGAGCCCCTGACTGCAGTGTCACCTCGGAGGGGTGTGAGGCACCTGGTGACAGGACTGCGGGGTGGGACAGCACCGGGATCACTGCAGGGTGGGACAGAACCGGGATCACTGCGGGGTGGGACAGAACCGGGATCACTGCGGGGTGGGACAGCACCGGGATCACTGCGGGGTGGGACAGAACCGGGATCACTGCGGGATGGGACAGCACCGGGATCACTGCGGGATGGGCAGCACCGGGATCACTGCGGGGTGGGACAGAACCGGGATCACTGCGGGGTGGGACAGAACCGGGATCACTGCGGGATGGGACAGCACCGGGATCACTGCGGGATGGGCAGCACCGGGATCACTGCGGGGTGGGACAGAACCGGGATCACTGCGGGGTGGGACAGAACCGGGATCACTGCGGGATGGGACAGCACCGGGATCACTGCGGGGTGGGACAGAACCGGGATCACTGCGGGGTGGACAGCACCGGGATCACTGCGGGATGGGACAGAACCGGGATCACTGCGGGATGGACAGCACCGGGATCACTGCGGGATGGGACAGAACCGAGATCACTGCGGGATGGGACAGCACCGGGATCACTGCGGGGTGGGACAGAACCGGGATCACTGCGGGATGGGACAGAACCGGGATCACTGCGGGGTGGGACAGCACCGGGATCACTGCGGGGTGGGACAGAACCGGGATCACTGCGGGGTGGGACAGCACCGGGATCACTGCGGGATGGGACAGCACCGGGATCACTGCGGGGTGGGACAGCACCGGGATCACTGCGGGGTGGGACAGCACCGGGATCACTGCGGGATGGGACAGAACCGGGATCACTGCGGGATGGGACAGCACCGGGATCACTGCGGGATGGGACAGAACCGGGATCACTGCGGGATGGGACAGCACCGGGATCACTGCGGGGTGGGACAGAACCGGGATCACTGCGGGATGGGACAGAACCGGGATCACTGCGGGATGGGCAGCACCGGGATCACTGCGGGATGGGACAGAACCGGGATCACTGCGGGATGGGACAGAACCGGGATCACTGCAGGATGGACAGCACCGGGATCACTGCGGGGTGGGACAGAACCGGGATCACTGCGGGGTGGGACAGCACCGGGATCACTGCGGGATGGGACAGAACCGGGATCACTGCGGGGTGGGACAGCACCGGGATCACTGCGGGATGGGACAGAACCGGGATCACTGCGGGGTGGGACAGCACCGGGATCACTGCGGGATGGGACAGAACCGGGATCACTGCGGGATGGGACAGCACCGGGATCACTGCGGGGTGGGACAGAACCGGGATCACTGCGGGATGGGACAGAACCGGGATCACTGCGGGATGGACAGAACAGGGATCACTGCGGGGTGGGACAGAACCGGGATCACTGCGGGATGGGAATGCACCGGGATCACTGCGGGATGGGACAGAACCGGGATCACTGCGGGGTGGGACAGAACCGGGATCAGCCCCACCCACCGCAGCTCTGAGCCTGCAGCCAGGGGAGATCGTGAATTCTGCCCCAAACACGTTAATGAATGTCCCTCTGGAGAGCAACCTGAGATATTCCATACAGTGCCTGTTTAAATGCCAGCCACACACAGAATTATAGAATGGCTGGTTTGGGCTCACACAGGACACAAACACCCGTGTGACAGGAGAGGGGCTCCCGAGGAATCCCACACTCCCAGGGATTTCCATCCCCCACAGGGTGATTCTGCCTCTGGCTCCTCGGGAAGCAGCTGCAATGAAAACGCTGCAATAGAAATTATTTCAATGGCCTTTGCAGCTCCTGGGCCAGGAGCAGCTCCTGTCCCTCGTGGTCCAGAGAGGGTAAATGAGAGTTCAGCACCCACCATGCATCCACACCTTCTGCTTTTATCAGCTCTGATGTGTAGGAACTCCTCTCTTCTCCACCACAAACCCGAGGTAATTTTAATCTCAGCTGGATCTTATCAGCTGTGATGTGCCCATTGGCACAGGAATCAAAGAGAACACTCAAAATAAAAGTAGACAGCCACAATATGAGAGAGGAAGGGGTTATCTATAAAATATTATTACCTTTAAATATATTCCAGAATGCCCTTATTTTTATTTTTTTTTTTTTGTTACAGACAGATTTCCTGTTCAGAACAAGACACCAGGAGGACCCCATGGCCTTTAACAATCCCATTTGTACTCCCCTGGCCTGGAACTGAACTGGGGAGTCAATACTGGCCTTGGTGCTTCCATTACACTCTGAAAAGTTCCTTCATAGGAGGGACACGGGCACGGACCATCTCTGTCTAACAAACCCATTTCCTGTGCTGTGTGAGCTCTGGTGTGTGCACGGTGATCCCCTGGCTGCTGCCCAGCTCCTGCAGCCCCCCAGCCCCAGGACCTTCCCCCGCCCCCAGCACCATCCATCCAGCCCCCAGGACCTTCCCCCAGCCCCCCCAGCCCCCAGGACCTGTCTGTGCCCCCAGCACCATCCATCCAGCCCCCCCCAGCCCCCAGCCCCATCTCTCCAGCCCCCCCATCTATCCAGCCCCCCCAGCCCCAGACCTGCCTTGCCCCCAGCCCCATCTCTCCATCCACGTGAACACTCAGCCCCATAATTTCACTTTCTGTTCCCTCCCAGCTGGAGCCCCTGAGTGCTGGGCATGGCCAGAGCACTGACACTGAAACATGCAGAGCAGTGCATTAAGGCATCAAAAAGGGCAACTGAAAAGTCATTGCCATGGCTACATGACAACTTATTTTGCAGTGTAATGTGTCCTATGAAATATGTATGATCCTATCCAATTTATAGATATCATTTGGTTTTAGCATTTCGTTTCTGATATTAACAATCGTGGACTTTTAATGATTGTAATGATTAGATTCTTATAAGTCTACAGGTTTTATGTTAAATACACTTAAATCCCTTAAAATATTTATTTTTTGCTGCACTATAGAAAGGGCTTTGCTCTTTTGCAGTGTCTGGAATCTCTTTAGAACCACATTAAAAAATCTTTGGGGATCTTCAGTTCCTTCCCTGGCTGCCAGAGGCTCCTCATGTCTTTACTTCTTCCTTTAAGGAGGTGATAAAGATAAAAAAAAAAAATATCAAGCACCCATTTTTTGCATCTAAAAGGTAATTGTTAACATTCTTCCTATTTTTACTGAGCAGAAATGTTTAGGGGACTAAATCTGGGTGATAAAGAAGGGCTCAGGGACAACAAACACTGAAGTTCTCACACTCCTGGATGCCCACACAACCAACAGCAGCTCTTTGGACATTTGCTTTTCTCCTCTCAGAGCCACTCTTGGGCACATTCCCCATCCTTCAGAAAGCCACTCCTTCCAGTCTTGGTAAAAAGCACTGAGAGCTGCCGGTGAGGTCACGTACCCAGAAGGGAAGCTCAGGGCTCGTTCAGTGCCCAGGTGACACAGGGAGGTTTAATCACACTTCTGACAGGTCCCTGCCCATTCCAGCACTGCTTCGTTAGAGTTTTGTTAAAGACAGGAATGGAGAGAGGGAATTATTTGTTATTCTCTCTGCTTTTTTCTGCTTTTAGAGGGAAAAGGAGATGCTGTGGAAGTGTTCCCACGTGTCTGCCCACGGACAATGACTCATCTCCTCTGCTGGGCACACACGAGGCAGGATTAATTGGATTTCAGATAAAGGGGCAATGCAGAAGGTGTGAAATGCCCTTTGCCTTGTCCTGCCCTGCACAGCAGGTGAGGCAGAGGCACATTCCAGCCTGGCCAAAGCCAGCACACCTGGCCAATACAGGTTCTGACACTTTCACTTTTGAAAAGCTCAGTTAAACAATAATTATAGCAGATCCCCTCTGTATGGCAGCAATGGAAGGAGAACATGGTCACAGCTGCCCTTGGCAGCAACTTGAATAAAAATGGGTTAGAGGGGAAAAATGTAATTGGGACTACACACAGATGCCTGACTCTGAAAGAAAAAAGTCAGTTTGTACCTAATTCATCAGAGAAATTGCCCAGAAGAGCTCAGTGAGCTTTGCTGTCCCACACAGGCTCCAGCAGCACTGGCCAGTTCCAAAAGCAGAAGAAAACCTCTCCCTGTTCCCTTCCCTGCCTTTGAAGCAAAAATTCCCAAAGGACATTTGTGAACCAATAGACAATAATGTGTTTATAACAAATAAGTGCAACAGAAACAAAAGCAATGTGTTAAGGGAAAAAAGTGCAGCATTGGAAAGGGAAAGTGCTGGGAATGAACAGAAAATCAGAATATTGATGCTGCTGCCAGGAGCAGAACAAAATAATCATTCCTGTCCTCCTGCATCAGCATCACTGCTCAGGGAGCACACCTGGGAGTGCAAAGCCAGGTTTGGTACAAGCCCCATTTCCATGCAGGTGCTGGGGCTGCCAGGAGCTACCTCTGCCCCCTGATTCCTCCTGGAGGGATTCACAGAACCCCCTGCTGGGGAGGGAACAGAGAAATCTTATCAGTGCCTAGCAAGTAGTTCTGGAACAAGAGATGAAATAGAGATGTTGGCATATTTTGATATAGAAGCTGAAAACAGCCATGTGAAGGTTTGAGGCCTCTCCCTTTGTTTAGATGATGCCAAATGCCACAAACACCAAAGAACCAACAGACATCCTGTCCCAAGGCTGGCAGGAAAGGTCTGAAGATAAGGGTTACAGATCAGAAAGCCAGAAAACATGGGAATTGAGTAGTTCCTATAGGTTGCATGCAAATATTAGGAAATTAGTATATTGTGTTAGATTGGTTATTGGAAATTAGAATATTCATTGTAGAAGAATTCTTATTGTATTGTAAATGGGAAATCTCTAATCTAAGTTCTCTCTTACTCCCTTGCTCTTATCTCTTACTCTCTTACTCTCCATGCTCCACACTCTCTCTCACACCCACACCCTCATAATAAACCACAAACCTGAAGAACAGAAAATAGAGAGCTCCTGAGTCTGTCCTGACAGTCCAACCAGCAATAGAACCCCCACAACCCCCCAGCTCCAGCACCAGCCCTGCTCAGGGTGCCCCAGGCTGGGGCCAGGTGGGTCCTGGGGCTGAGCCAGCTCCCAGCTGGACCCCAGCACGAGGCCACCACCCAAGGGACACCCTCAGGTGGCTCAAACAGCAAAGAACAATCCCAAACATTAAAAAAAAAACCCAAACAAACAAGGAAAAAAAACCCCACCAAAACCAAAAATGAAACATTTCTAAGGTACATTTGTTATCAGGGAACTTGGATGCAATCCCATCAATCCTACTGAAACCAGGATTTGATACCATCACTGTCAGTGTGAAGTCTGGGCTCCAGGACCTCCTGCACCCACGGGAACACACCAGCCCCATACCCCTGCCTTGCTCTTCATGTCTCAGACCCAAAAAACACACAGCAGCCAGAAACAGAGACTTCCTCCCACGCTGAGCACTCACTGGAGTCTTCCCACTGAGCTCCTCCACTCTGCTTCTCACCAGCCATTTCTCAAGGACTCATCTGCAGGAGTAATAGTTATCAAATATTTGGAGATTGTGTCAGAAATAGAAACTTGTACACAGCGTGGGGAGGATAACACATTGCACTTCTGCAAGTGTTTCCTCCATATGACTTGAAGATTCTGCTGGGGTTGGTTTGTTAAAAGAAGACTGAATGGATGGTGCCATCTCCTGGAGAGAATAACCAAACCCACAGTTCAGTGCTCTCAAAAACCCTACAGAATACAGAATCCCAGGCAGGTTTGGGTTGGGAAGGACCTTCAGGCTCATCCCACTGCCCTGTGCCAGGCAGGGACACCTCCCAGTGCCCAGCTGCTCCAACCCCAGTGTCCAGCCTGGCCTGGGACATTCCAGGGGTCAGGGGCACCACAGCTGCTCTGGCACCCTGTGCCAGCCCTGCCCACCCTGCCAGGGAGCTATTTGTCCCCAGTCTCCACTCTAGATCTCTCCTCTTTCGTTTCAAACCCACCCAGAATGGGACAGCACAGCTTCAGACTGTTCATATATGGGGAGAGAGAGACTTCTCTCTGGGCTTTTTAAATTTATTTCCAGCAGGTATCAATGTCTGTTTAATTCCAACATGCTGCCCCGTGGGACTCATTAGCAGTTTAACAAACTGTCCGGGTACAAACACACAGCAGATAAAAAGACAGAATCTTGAAATGTTGTATCTGTGCCCACAGAAATAATCTGGGTGAGTGATGAAGGTGTCAGGGAAGTGCTCAACCACATCAAACACTGGAAACATTTCTGAGATGGGCTGTTTAAATATTAAATAAATACCCTGAACTTCTGCAAATGTCAAACAGGAGAAATGATGGAATGCTATTTTTCCTAATCTGTTTCCCACTGTAATTATGGACTCTATACTCTGGCTAAAAAGATCATTTATCTTCTGCTAAGAGTTTCAATTGCTTTGTCTCCAATAAATTGCAGATATTACCTTTGACAGGTAACTAAGCCCAGCACAGACACAGCTGATGTGCTTAGAAAATACTTAACATTTTCCTTACATATGACTTTAATAAAATGTTTATGAAATGTTTCATCTCTATTTTTGTGAAAGCTTTTTTATCAAATTATGTATTACTAAAAAAATAATTTCTTCTACCCAGAAAGACTAATTTTAGGGAGGGAAAGGTTATTTACAGGCAAATGTTCTGAATTGTATCCCTCTTTTTATGATACTACCAGTGTAAGAGTGTGGTGTTAATATACATTTATACAAATGACAACACATGTCAGTTATTTTTCCATGAGCTGACCTGGCCACCGGCATGCAGCAGGGACATTTCCACTGTGGCACGGACACACAGATAATTTATGCAAAATAAACCCAGGCCATAAGTAACTGCATGTGTGAGAACTGGGGAACTAATCAAGCCGAGCCAGCACTAATGAGCGCTGGCAGCCGGGAGCAGGGGCTGTGCCAGGCGGGGAGGGAGGGAGGGAGGGATGGAGGGAGGGATGAAGGGATGGAGGGATGGAGGGAAGGAGGGAAGGAGGGAAGGAGGGAGGGAGGGAGGGAGGGAGGGAGGGATGAAGGGATGGAGGGAGGGAGGGAGGGAGGGAGAAGCCGTCCATGGGAAGGGAGCGGGGCCGCGCTCTGCCGGGCCTGGGCACAGAGTCACAGCAGCAGTGGGGCTGGAAATCGCCTGCAGGGCCCCCCAGCCCACCCTGAGCCCCTGAGCCCATCCTGAGCCCCATCCCCATCCTGTCCCCAGCCCAGGACACTCAGTGTCACCCCCGAGCCCATCCTGTGCCCCATCCTGTGCTCCATCCTGTGCCCCATCCCCACCCTGTCCTCAGCCCAAAACGCTCAGTGCCACCTCCAGGACCCCCGAGCCCACCCTGTGCCCCTGATCCCACCCTGTGCCCATCCCCACCCTGTCCCAGCCCAGGACACTCAGTGTCCCCCCCGAGCCCATCCTGTGCCCCATCCCCGCCCCGTCCCCAGCCCAAAACGCTCAGTGCCAGCTCCAGGACCCCCGAGCCCACCCTGTGCCCCATCCCCGCCCTGTCCCAGCCCAGGACACTCAGTGTCATCCCCAGGGATGGGCACTCCAACCCTCGCTGGCAGCCCCCGCCAAGCCCTGAGCACCTTTCCCTGGAGAAATTCTTCCTGCATGGCACAGCTCAGCACCACACCTCTTTATTTTTGCCAGCTGAACCACGTAGGCATTTCCTCCTGGTTTTTATGCAGCATTTAAAATCTAGTTCTAAGAAAAAGGACCAGTAAGAGCACAGACTCACAGCACTTACCAACGCATTTAATTCCCCTTGAAATACCAGATATTTACTGTTCTGGGTGGGATTACAGGAAATCTCAGCTAAATCACAGACTTTACTTTAGTAGCTATTTTTTGTTGCTATTTAAGCCAGGCAAAGCTGAGCAGCAGGTCTGGTGTTACAGGTCCATCACTGCTGAGAACAAGCAGTTTCTCACTGTGCCTCTGCAAGAGCTTAGATTACAAAAATGACATCAAATCTCAGCTTCCATAAATACTCGGAGCTCGAGCGTTTTCCATCTGCGGTGTCGGAGGGACTCGGGCTCTCCCACCGGCGGCTCAGGTCACTGCTCACACCGCAGGGGAGGGAACCTCTTCCTCACACGGTTTGAGGGAATTCGGTGCGATAACCGTGCTCAGAACAAATGCTGTGCTTGTTTTATTTCTGTGCTCGTTTTATACCGCATTATGCAGCCCAGCGAGCGGAGGGATGGCTGTGCAGTGAGCTGTGTTCTGTGTGATCCCGACACCGGCGAGGAGCCAGCGCTGTGCGGCCGTGTCATGGAACACTGATCTTAGAAAATTGGGATTTTAGGTACCTTGCTGAAAACAATTAAAAGTTAGGAGGGAGTAGTTATCTGAAACTTAAATAATTGATTGTCTGTCATTTCATGTTTGCTCAGCTGCGCTTACAATGGGAAAAGGTGAAACTAGTGAGAAACACAGACAATGCAACCAGAACCCATTCTTTGGAAAACTGGACTGTCCCCAGAAATCATTTGTATTGAAAGGTCAAGAGTTCAGGGTGAGGAAGACTCGCCTTACTTCCTCCTTTTAAGACTCCTCCCCAAAAAACGACCCCAGACTTAATTTAAGAAGTCAATCAATGCTTAACAGCTATTCAAGATAATTACCATGGGAAGGGGGGATGGGAGGGGCTGTTATTATGAATATGTATTTGTTTGAATCCTTTGCCAATAGATAGACTCTGTGATCACCTGTGATTGTGCAGTGCTATTAGAGGGTTACCTCACGCTGAATAAACACACACTTTGTAACTTTAAACCGTTAGAGTCTTTTGTCCGTCACAGTTGAGTGTCGGTATTAGAGCAATGCTCGTATTTCGGTAATTCAGTGAGGAGCGCAGTGCCACCCCGCGGAGTGGGGACATCCCAGACCCAGCACGGCAGAGATCGGCACAGCCCGGCCGGTCCGGGCTCCGGGCAGGAGAAAGGCTCGGGGGGGCTGCACTGGCGGCAGCACCGCTGCCAGCAGTGGGAACTCAGCCCCAAAGAGCAGAGCTGCGGCTCCAGCAGAGGCTCCAGCAGAGACCATCGCCCTCAGTGCAGTGACTGCAGAGCACAGGGAAGGATGGAAGGACCTTCGCGCTGCGCACTGCTCTGATTAGCGCTGTTATCACCCGCATCACAGCCTCACACTGACAAAGCGCTCTGCAGCGTTCTTCGTTTTTTCTTTAATCTTCTCTGTCAGCGCTTTACAATCACAAAAAAAACTATGGATTTACGTACTTTTTTTAAACTTCAAAAATCCTTTTTTCCTCAGTAGCTCCTATTGTGCTTTTACAGCTACTTTTTATTGTAAGATTTGTGTATAATGAGATCTTATCACGGCAAAGCCTTCATACCCTCCGACTGCATTTGGTATCTGTCATCTCGACAGACTGAGTACAAACAGAACCCGCAGATCAAAACCCACAATATCCGAGGCAGGGACCGCAGAGGGGAAAACCTTCAGCTGGAGAAGCCTTTTCGGGGTTAAGCAAAGGTGGCCCGTCCACCTTGGACCAATCCGGTAAATTGGTTCAAATCGGGTGGTAATTGACGGGTTATGAAATAATAAGTCCTGTCCCTACTCACTATCAGCTACCTAACTGGCTTGTGATTGCCCTACGTCCCTAGCTACTGTCTTAATTTTTATAATAATCATTAAAGCATTTTAAAATTACAAAAATGCAAAAATACTACGAAAAGGGAGCTACGAAAAGTTACAAAAAGCAATAATTAAAAAAAAAAAAAAAAAAAGCTAAAATCAACGACTTTGGATTGCATAATTTTCTAGCCCTACTGGCGAACATATGCACAATGTCCACAGATGACAGGAGCGCTGTTGTGGATAAAGTCCCGGCAATTTTCTCTTGCAGAGAAGACGGGCCAGCAGTCCACAGTGCCCCGCGCTGGGCTCGGCTCCGCTGCCCCGAGCGCTGCGGTGCGGCCGGACAGCCCCGGCAGGGCGGGCTGAGAACGGAGTGCGGCTGCCGGTCGGGCTCTGCTCCTCGCCCGATTTACAAACCGGGAACCGTCCCTACCCACCGGTGAGTGCCCGGAGCTGCTCCCGCTCCCAGCCCGGCAGAGCCGCCCCCAGCCCCGCTCCGAGCCCGGCAGGGCGGGCTGAGAACTGAGTGCGGCTGCCGGTCGGGCTCTGCTCCTCGCCGCATTTACAAACCGGGAACCGTCCCTACCCACGGTGAGTGCTCGGAGCTGCCCCCGAGCCGCTCCCGCTCCGAGCCCCGCCCCGCAGCTCCGCTCACAGCCCGGCAGAGCCGCCCCAGAGCCGCCCCAGCCCGGCAGAGCCGCCCCAGCCCTGCTCCGAGAGCCGCCCCAGCCCCGCTCCGAGCCCGGCAGAGCCTCTCCGAGCCCGGCCCCGCAGCTCCGCTCACAGCCCGGCAGAGCCGCCCCAGAGCCGCCCCAGCCCCGCTCCGAGCCCGGCCCCGCAGAGCCGCTCTCAGCCCAGCAGAACCGCCCCAGCTCCGCTCCCAGCCCGGCAGAGCCGCCCCAGAGCCGCCCCAGCCCCGCTCCCAGCCCGGCAGAACCGCCCCAGCCCCGCCCCAGCCCGGCAGAGCCTCTCCGAGCCCGGCTCCGAGAGCCGCCCCAGCCCCGCTCCGAGCCCGGCCCCGCAGAGCCGCTCCTAGCCCAGCAGAGCCGCCCCAGAGCCGCCCCAGCCCCGCTCCGAGCCCGGCCCCGCAGAGCCGCTCTCAGCCCAGCAGAACCGCCCCAGCTCCGCTCCCAGCCCGGCAGAGCCGCCCCAGCCCCGCCCCAGCCCCGCCCGGCCGGGCGGTCCCGAGCGCTCCGCTCCGCCCCGGCCCCGCCGCTGTTTCCGGGCCGCTCCGCGCTCCGGGCTCGTCGTTCCGCGGCCATGGGGCAGCGCAGCGCGGAGCGGCGGGAGCAGACGGCCCGGCGGCTGGAGCGGTTCGCGGCGCTGCGAGGTGCGGCGGGATGGGCCGGGCTGGGGCCGGGATGGGCTGGGGCGGCCCGCGGAGCCGAGCGGGGCCGTTCCCGTAGGCCGGGGCTGATCGGTGCCGTTCCCTCAGACCGAAGCTGACCGGTGCCGTTCCCGCAGGCCGGGGCTGATCGGTGCCGTTCCCCTCAGGCTGAGGCCGAAGCGGATCGGTGCCGCTTCCCTCAGGCCGAAGCTGATCGGTGCCTTCCCGCAGGCGCGGCCGCCCGGCCCGGCGAGCTGTGGGACGCGGTGGTGCTGACGGCGGCGGACGAGGCGCAGGCGGGCGCGTTCCGGGAGCAGCTGGAGGAGAAGCTGCGGCGGGGGCAGCTGCCCCGCGGGGTGCGGTACCTGGTGTGCGCCGACCCGCCGGGGCCCAGGATCGGTGCGTGGGGCCGGGAGCGGGATCAGTGCGTGGAGCCGGGATCGGTGCGTGGAGCCGGGATCGGTGCTTGGGGCCGGGATCGGGATCGGTGCTTGGGGCCGGGGCCGGGATCGGGATCGGTGCGTGGGGTCGGGATCGGGATCGGTGCGTGGAGCCGGGATCGGTGCGTGGGGCCGGGATCGGGATCGGTGCTTGGGGCCGGGGCCGGGATCGGGATCGGTGCGTGGGGCCGGGGCCGGGATCGGGATCGGTGCGTGGGGTCGGGATCGGGATCGGTGCGTGGAGCCGGGATCGGTGCGCGGGGCCGGGATCGGGATCGGTGCTTGGGGCCGGGGCCGGGATCGGGATCGGTGCGTGGGGCCGGGATCGGTGCGCGGGGCCGGGATCGGGATCGGTGCATGGGGCCGGGATCGGGATCGGTGCGTGGAGCCGGGATCGGGATCGGGATCGGTGCGTGGGGCCGGGATCGGGTCAGTGTGCGGGGCCGGGATCGGGATCGGTGCGCGGGGCCGGGATCGGGATCGGTGCGCGGGGCCGGGATCGGTGCGTGGGGCCGGGATCGGTGCGCGGGGCCGGGATCGGTGCGTGGGGCCGGGATCGGTGCGTGGAGCCGGGATCGGTGCTTGGGGCCGGGATCGGTGCGTGGGGCCGGGATCGGGATCGGTGCTTGGGGCCGGGATCGGTGCGTGGGGCCGGGATCGGGATCGGTGCTTGGGGCCGGGGCCGGGATCGGGATCAGTGTGCGGGGCCGGGATCGGGATCGGTACGCGGGGCCGGGAGCGGGTCGGTGCGCGGGGTCGGGATTGGGATCGGTGCGTGGGGCCGGGGGTGCGGGTCCAGCCGGCCCCAGTCGGGGCTCAGCTCACAGGTGTCCTGGGATATGGGATAGCACTATTCACACTTACCTTCATCTGGTTATTTAAACAGTTTGTGTTTTAGTACACTGCCCAGTGGTGATGTTAAACTGGTCTCATTGCTCGTAATAACATCCTGTAATTCTTAATTCCTGTTTCCTTTGATATACAAAGTTAAGTAATTTTGGTATTATCTGCAGTACAGAGTAATATGCAGAGACTAGTTCTCAGGAATCTGGCAATTTTAAGTTGTAGGAGCACATAAAATATCTCAAACCATTTCCTTAGATCCCAAATCTTCCTTATTTCCATATTGTACATGCCAGAAGTGCTTCTGAGCACTGCATACACCCATTAGTAGGATTTTATGTGGCTTGTTTCTTCCAGAAGCTGTTTTTTGTGGCTGAGGTAAGGCCTGTGTAATTGATCAAATGCTTCAGCTGGTGGGGCTGGTGAGGAGGTGCCTGGGAGGGTTTCACACAGTTTTCCCTGGAGCTGTCTGCTCAGAAAGCACAGGCTTCCAGAGGGACTGGGATCAGCTTCTGTGCATGATCTTACCAGCCATGAGACACTAGAAGGACTATCCCATCTCTGTCTGAGCACCACTACACCTCACCTGTCAGAGCAGGCGTTACTCACAGACACTAAAACTCTTTTTCTTTAGGAAATGGTGGATCAACTCTTCATGCTCTTCGGTGCTTGGAAGAGCAGTATGGTGATCAGTGGACTTCCTTCACTGTGCTGCTAATCCATTCTGGTAAATCCAGTTTTATATGGTTTGCTCTAAAATGATACCTTTTCCTTTTTTTCTTCCTCAAAATAATAAAATGGCAGAGGAGCTGGAGTTCCGAAATGCAGTTCCTTGAGGCAAGTAACCCGTGTGTCTGATGGTTTGCAGTTAGATGGGTGCTTGCAAGATGTTACTGTCACTTCAGCATTTCTTCTCAGCACTGAGGGTGCTCATCCAGTGAGAAAGGTGTGATTCACAGGTGGGATGTGAGAAAGGTGTGATTCACAGGTGGGATTTAAGTTTCTGCCTTGAAATATCCATGTAAGGAACACAAGCCTCCCTCAGGGGACCTCTGGATTGGCTGAATACTCCCCTTTTTATCCACTGGGCCAGGCCACTTCCAGATGTGGAAGAACATCAGTTCTGCAGAGGAGAAAGAAACCAAGTGATACAGGTGTTGTGACCAAACCACTGCCTTTCTGACTAATCTCTGCCTTAAAATTCCCATCAGGAATGTGGGGGTTCTCCTCCAAGCAGAAGGCAGGTGGTGTTTGTTCTGTCACTTCAGTGCCAGCTCTGAAACAGGAAGATGACACAGTCCATCACAGTTTCAGTAGGAGCTGTGTAAGGCAGGCTGGGTTTGGGCATGAGGTCAGATCTGCTCTGGGGTTGGTGTATGCCCAAGCCAAGAGGTGTTTAATGCTTTTGTGTACCTGTGCAGTAGCTGCCTAGGTGTGGGTTTTTGCTCACTTCTGTGCAGTGTCTCTGTGTAACTAAAAGTCTTTTCCCAGGTGGTTACAGCCAGCGTTTGCCAAGTGCCAGTGCCCTGGGCAAGATCTTCACGGCGCTGCCGCTGGGCTGCCCCGTGTGGCAGATGCTGGAGCTGAAGCTGGCCATGTACATGGACTTCCCCCAGCACATGGCACCGGGGGTGCTCGTCTCGTGCTCGGACGACATCGAGCTGTACAGCACTGCAGCCACAGAGAGCATCACCTTTGACAAGGCTGGCTTCACTGCCCTGGCCCACCCCTCCGAGCTGGCAGTGGGGACCACCCACGGGGTGTTCGTGCTGGATCCCAGCAGCCTCTCGGGGAAGGGGGGGCTGCAGTATGGGGCCTGCCATCGTTTCCTGCACAAGCCCTCCCTGCAGACCATGCAGCAGAGTGGGGCAGTGTTCCTGAGGGGGAATGGCCCTCAGCCCAGCTGCCCTGGGAGCCAGGGGGGCTCGCAGTGTGTGTACACAGACAGCGTGTTCTACATGGACCAGGGCACTGCCAGGCAGCTGCTGCTCTTCTACAAGCAGATGGGCACCCTGTGCTGTGAGATAGATGCCTATGGGGACTTTCTGCAGGCCCTGGGGCCCGGAGCCACTCCAGATTACACCAGGAGCAGCAGCAATGACTGCAGGGAGGGCTCAGGGCTGGTGGCAGTGCGGCAGCAGCTGTACTCCCTCCTGCGGGGCACCCCCCTCAACGTCATTGTGCTCACCAACTCCCACTTCTACCACATTGGCACTGCTCAGGAGTACCTGCTCCATCTCACTGCTCAGAGCAAGCTGAGCTTTGAGCTGGGCTTGCAGCCTGTGGCCTTCAGCATCTTGCCAGGCACAGCCAGGAGCTCGGGCGGGCTGAGCATCATCCAGAGCGTGCTGGAGCCCGGCTGCGTGCTGGGGCCTGGCTCTGTCATCGAGCACTGCAGGATTGGGGCTGGGGCCCATGTGGGGAAGGGCTGCATTGTCAGTGGCTCCTGCATCAACTCCAGTGCACACATACCCTCCAGCTGCTTCCTGAGTTCAGTGAGTGTGAAAATCTCTGGTCAGGTGGAGTTTGTCACCATGGTGTTCGGTGTGGCCGATGACTTGAAGAAGACTGTGAAGTCACTGGCAGATCTGCACTCCCTCCAGTTTTTTGGAGCCAGCTTACCAGAATGCCTTGGCCTCTGGAGCATAGAGGCTTCAGACCAGCTCTTCTCCAGCAAGGACACACATCTGGGGCTGTGGACTGCCAGGATTTTCCCTGTCTGTTCTACTCGGAGTGAATCAGTTAGGGTGTCACTGAACATGCTGAATTCTGTGCTGCACAAGTCACCTTTCACACTGAGTGGCTTCCAGCTTTTGTCTGTTGAAGAAATGCTCACCTACAAAGATGTGCAAGACATGCTGAAGTTTAGGAAGCAAATTTATGATGAAATCTGCCTACAAAGACAAAAAGAGAAGTCTGATTATAGAACAAACAGTACTTGAATAAATCTCTTGTTTTCATTTGTGGATGATTGATTACTTCCCAGCTTGTAAGAATCCTAAGGGAAAAGTACACAGATCTCTTCTCTGATCTCATTGAAGTAGAAATGAAGAAATTGCATAACATTAATAAAGCATCAAATGCAGATAAACTGTTCTTTTGATAATGTAGGGAAATATTTCAGATCTGAAAACACTAATTGGTGACATTTTGTGGGTTACATGTTATGTCTTACAGTCTTTGCCAGGATATCATACAGAAAAAATTGTCTGTTTGGCTGAAAACTGCTTTAAAAGCTTTTAAAGAGTAGAATATTAATTCCAGCAACATGGAATAACACAACTTAGGTTTCTCTCTTTTCATGCTGCCATTTTACAGTACAGTTTCAGTTAGGTAGAGGTAAAATGATTAGAAGTGCTTTTAATTCAAGGCACCTTGTCTTAGGCATTAATAAATTTTTCTCTTTTTTTTAATCCCTTCCTGTTTTTCATTAGAGGAATAAAGATTGGCAAGAGAGATTATTCTTCCCCTTGTGGCTCCTAGCCCTGGGGTCATCACCTGCCACAAGACACTGATTTATTTTTTTACTGGGAGTTGCTGGAGGCTGGCAGTCAGTGTGCTGGAGAAGCTGCCAGCTCCCTGTTGCCCATGGATTAGTGATGTGTGCCATGCAAAGAGCAGCATTTTGTCTTTCTCCACACTGAACTGCTGCAGTCCTTGGTGGAGCAGAGCAAAAAGCAGAGGGGTTGTGAGAGGCACCACAGTGTGAGAGCAGCTCTGCCCCTCTGCAGATGAAGCTCATATTTAACTCCTCCTGTAGATGCCCTGAATGCAGCTCCAGACACAAATCTGGTTTTAGCAGCATGCTGTGTGTACACCAGTGTGATTTGGCTGTAAACATGGTGCCTCTTTTTCTCCTGAGTGTCTCTGTGGGGTCTCATGTTTTATGTAGTGTCTCATGATGACAGTGTTTATCTCCCTGGGACTGAAATCCCAAATGGCACCTTTCCTGTGCCACCTGCCAGGCAGCAGAATGGCATCCCCTGGGCATCACCCACCCTGCTTTAACCTGCACCAGCTTCTGCTTCATTAATAAACCTGGAAACACAGACAAATTAAACATGGAGGCTGGGAATTCCTTCAAAGGAATAGAAATTTCTGAGCTAATAGAAGTCTAAAAGTCAATGAAATGTTGTTAATGTAGTTAAACAATGGAAGCCATAGGTTTGGGAACACTCAAGTCCAAGATAAAGTCAAAGTGGAAGTAGGCATAGAGCATGGAGTTGTCATTTGTCTATCATCCTGTTTGCATTATTTATTCATCTGTTGTTACACAAAAGATTTTAGGGGAAACATGTTTGACACAGACTTTGTTTGGCACAGGCTTTGCTGAGGGTTGCTGTGCTGCTGGGAGAGTTCTCTGAGTGTTTGGTAACAGGAACTGCATCCTGTTGCAATTGCATTTGTTCTGAATTTCCTGAGTATCAGGTATTGATTTCATCAGTGAAAGCAAACTGGATAAAAATAGGAAGTGGGTTTGTTTCTGGCACATAAGATTTGGGCAAAGAGACAACTTGTGGGAGAGGCTGTGGTGGGTATAGGGAGCAGTGTGAATCCCAGGACAAAAAAAAGGAGAGCCATCCTGGTGGTAGCCATGGACTAGTGCATTAGCCCCCAGGTCAGATCTTAAGGCAAAGGTTTTAATGAAAAAGAATCTGTTGTGGTGGAATAAGCATAGATTTACCAGGCAAGAAACATTGCACTGCTTTCAGTCTGTGTCAGCCTGTGCTTTCCTCTTACTCTGAACTTTCCTGTCTCAAACTGAGAGGCAGATTTTGGTCAATATTAGCCCTGGATAACAGCAGGGTGAGTGGATTTACTGCACAGGTGTGGGAATGTCTGGTGATGTACCATTCTTCATTTCTGAACTGCAATCAAGGTTAATGCAAAAGGTTGTGAGGAACATTACAATACACCTTTTATTTGTAGAGAGCTGTATTAATGATTGTCCCATATGGAGGGATTTGAAAGCCACATGGATGGGACACTTGGAGGCAGGTTAGTGGGGCCTTGGCAGTGCCAGGGGAATGGTTGGGCTGGATGGTCTGGGAGGGCTTTTTTCAGTGCAAATGCTTCTTTGATCCTGCAGTTCTCTGCACTGCAGCTGTTTATGAAGTGTGTACATTTTTAGCTGTAACAAACTGCAGTCCTTACAGCAAGGATCATGTTGCAGTGTGAGTACATCTTATTAAAATCAAAGAGCCTGCAGAGCAGAGCCTTCCTGGCAATAATAATAACAATCCAAGGCTGATATATTCAGTCTGTGTATGTATTTTATCTGTATTGCATTTACAACTCTGTATTGCACAGTCTGCTGTTCATGTAGATGACAACAATTTTCTCAGCAGCCAGCTGGGGTAAGTGTGTCCCAAGGAAACTGGGAAACTGTGCAAGCCACCCAGTAAAGCTTCACAGCAAGGCCAGAGCTGGGGGCTGCTGGTTTCCAGCAGCAGGTTCTCAGACCAGCACGGCACCGTGGGCTGTGGTTTTCCTGCAGTCATGAGAGTGCCAGCACACAGGGGCTCTGCAGCTGGGACTGCTCTGCTGAGACCTAGAGCTTGGTTTGGTTCATCTCTGAGTTCCCCAGGTGGGTGCAATGTTGTGTGTCCTCTAGATCATTGCTCCCTCTGTCCTGAAATGCAATTCAGTGCAATCTCAAACAAACTCAAGATGAGCTTTTAATGACTTTTTTCTTGTCAGCTTTCTTTACTGAATTAGTTTTGCTGTGTAGTACAGTACTGGGGCTCACGATGAACATGACTGCAGTGATTTCCTGAATGCCTTGGGCAGTGCTGTGCTCAGAGGTTCAGCCCTGTGCTGAAACCTGAGAGGGGTCATTTCTGTGACCTGGTGCAGGAAACCAGTCTGAGGGACTGGCCACTTAACAAAGAGCTCCAGGGAGGGCAGCTGAAATAAAAACACAGCTGAGAGGGATGTGTGCCAGAATGATTAGGGAGCTGGGGAGAGAAGTGAGCTGCAAGCACCAGCTGGATCTGCAGAGCAATGCAGAGCCTTGTCAGGTGGGTTTGCTCCAGCTCAGAGCTCCAGCCTCTTCTCATCCCACAGCTCTTCTCTGCTGCCAGAGCTTGGAGAGAGAGCACAGTGCTGCTGTGCACTCTGCCCATGTGCTGCACACACTGCACACAAACACTGCACACAAACACTGCACACACTGCACACTCTGCACACTCTGCACACATCTCCTGCTCCCTTCCAGGCCCACAGAGCTCCTCTGCTTTTCGCTGAAACACTCCTGTCTTTCGGCACACATCTCCTGTGAGAGCAAAATAACAGCACGGTGCTGCTGTGCACTCTGCCCATGTGCTGCACACACTGCACACAAACACTGCACACTCTGCACTGCACACACTGCACACACTGCACACACTGCACACACTTCACTGCACACACTGCACACACTGCACACAAACACTGCACACAAACACTGCACACTCTGCACACAAACACTGCACACTCTGCACTGCACACACTGCACACACTGCACTGCACACACTGCACACTCTGCACACTCTGCACTGCACACACTGCACACACTGCACACACTGCACACAAACACTGCACACAAACACTGCACACAAACACTGCACACTCTGCACTGCACACACTGCACACACTGCACTGCACACACTGCACACTCTGCACACACTGCACTGCACACACTGCACACACTGCACACCCTGCACACATCTGCTCCCTTCCAGGCCCACAGAGCTCCTCTGCTTTCCTCTGAAACACTCTTGTCTTTTGGCACACATCTCCTGGGACACACCTGGATGTCACCAGAATGGCAGTGAAGTACACGGGAACAACTTACAACTTCCTCAAGTAATTGATAACTGGGGGTTTGTGTTAATTGTGGATATCTTCTGATCAATTTGAAATAATCTCAAAAGCCTAGCTGCTGTAAACCCTCCTGGGAAGGACATTTGAAAGCCCAGCCCTCCCAGTTGTTTGGTGACTGGATGTGGGAATCAGTTGCCAGGCTGGTGCCTTCCTGCAAGTCACTGTCAAACGTCTCAGGGTCCCTTGTCACAGCAGTTCAGACTCCTGTGAAGCAGGTGCTTGTGTTTGTGTAAATGTGCAGGTGCAGGGACAGGCTGCAGGGACAGGAGCTCCAGGGCAGCCGGGCTGCTCGGTGGGATGCAGCGAGCAGCAGTTTCAGGGCTGGCTGTTCTCCTGACGTGTCTGCTTGCCTGAGCCCTTCCCTGGGAGGAGAACTCACACACAGAGCAGCTGCCAAGGTCAGCCACCATACATGATACAATACAGGAATATCAATATTTATGTGTGTATTTGCATTTCACTTTGAATTGTGTATTGCCCTTCCTGAGTGCCATACCTGTGTCGGGGGTGTGAGCTGCAGTCACCCCTGGCCTCGGAGGGGGGACCTCTGGGGACCCCTACACTCCCTGGGGACCCCCTGCACTCCTTGGGGACCCCTGCATTCCCTGGGGTCCTCCTGCACTCCTTGGGGACCCCCTGCACTCTTTAGGGACCCCTGCATTCCCTGGGATCCTCCTGCACTCTTTAGGGACCCCCCTGCACTCCCTGGGGACCCCCTGCACTCCTTGGGGACCCCTGCATTCCCTGGGATCCTCCTGCACTCTTTAGGGACCCCCCTGCACTCCCTGGGGACCCCCTGCACTCCTTGGGGACCCCTGCATTCCCTGGGATCCTCCTGCACTCTTTAGGGACCCCCCTGCACTCCCTGGGGACCCCTGCACTCCCTGGGGACCCCCTGCACTCCCTGGGATCCTCCTGCACTCCCTGGGGACCCTCACAGGACACCTGGCACTCAGCTGCCTCAGTTCTCTGTTCCCTACAAAATCAGTAGAAGCTGCTGGTTGTTTCACTTCCCAAATCCCCTCCTCCCTCTGCCTGGAGGGTCCCGGAGATGGGGCAGGTTTTTTTGGGAATGAGCAGGTTTTCCAGCCAGCTGAGTGGCTGTTCTGTGACTTCAGCCAGGCTATTGTTGCATGACATTCCTCTGGGCACAGAGATTATTTTTAGCCAGACACTATCACAAGTGTTTTTCAGCAGGACTGTCACTGCCCCTGAACAGGGAATCACATTGCTGCAAGAACTCTGCTGAAACAAAGAAGATACATTGGAGAAATGGGAAATTATAAATCCAGACCAAGCCAGACTTGCACGGGTAACTAATGTCACTTTTTCCACAGGTGTGGTGCCATCCATCCCTGGCAAGGAGAAATGCTGTTTCAGGGGATAACTCATTCCTGTTTACCCTTGAGGTCAAGGCTCAGGTATTGTTCTTGACTTAACCCAGGTACAGGCTGTGAAAGAAGACATGCCAAAAGAGCTACTAAACTAAATGTATTTGGGTAATTATTTAAGATCATAGTAACTTGTATACTATGTTGATTTAACTCAAACTTCATGAAAAAAAAAACCTTTAAATCTCCAACATGTATTTGCTGTGTGTCTGTTGAGGAAAAAAGAGCTAACAAATGTAACCTGAACTTTAAGTTTCCTCTTGAGTATTATTTAATATTACAATATTTCTGGTGTGGATTCATGCATATGCACTGTCTCTGAAATCCTTGAATATGTTTCTGTATTGGCTGCAGCAGGAACAATTTAAAAGCTGTAATACTTTAAACTTTAATAGGAACATATACAAAATTGTACAACTGGATGTTCAAAAATCGGGTGTTTTGGTGCCTGGGGCATGCTGGTTTTTGTGCTTTGAAGTGTTGTACCAGTTGGGAGTGTATGTTGCAGATGAATGGAAGAAGAAGGTTGCTGAATCCTATGCCACAGTCAGGGAGAGGCTGGAGGACGACCTGCAGATGCAGGAGGAGGAGCTGGCAGAGCTGAAGCAGGTGTTCAGGTACGGTGCTCTGTGGGTGCTTCCTGACTGCTTCCAGTTTGCTGTCAGTGTGGGCAGGTCCAGGTGCTCTGTGTGGGCAGCTCCTCCCCTGGGGAATGTGTGCTCCTCCTGTCTATTTTTGGGAATGCATCCTCAGGGTGCTGGGCAGAGCCACAGCACAGAGCCAAGTTAGGGGCTGCTGGTTAATGGCAGGGTTTTACTGCAAACACCAACGTGTCCCAGGAGGGTTCCAGGGTGCCACTCTCCCAGGAGGATCACATTTGATGAAGTGTGTTTCAGGAGGATTCCATGGTGCCATTCCCCCAGGAGGATCACATTTGATGAAATGTGTTTCAGGAGGATTCCATGGTGCCATTCCCCCAGGAGGATCACATTTGATGAAATGTGTTTCAGGAGGATTCCATGGTGCCATTCCCCCAGGAGGATCACATTTGATGAAATGTGTTTCAGGAGGATTCCATGGTGCCATTCTCTCAGGAGGGTTCCCTGTGTTCAGGAGGGTTCCCAGCAGATTGCAGAGTTCCCAGCAGTGCCCTGTCCCTTCCGTTGCAGCTCGCAGAAGTTGTTCTGCAGTGAAATGTGTTTCAGAAGGATCACATTTGATGAAATGTGTCTCAGGAGGGTTCCATGTGTTCAGGAGAGTTCCCAGGAGCTGTGCAGCCCCACAGTGACCTGTACTTTCCCTTGCAGCTTGCAGGAGAAGTTCTGCAGTGAAATGTGTCTCAGGAGGATCACATTTGATGAAATGTGTTTCAGGAGGGTTCCATGTGTTCAGAAGAGTTCCCAGCAGTGACCTGTCCCTTCCCTTGCAGTTCACAGGAGAAGTTCTGCAGTGAAATGTGTCTTAGGAGGGCTCCATGGTGCCATTCTCCCAGGAGGATCACATTTGATGAAATGTGTCTCAGGAGGGTTCCATGTGTTCCGGAGGGTTCCCAGGAGCTGTGCAGCTCCAGCAGTGCCCTGTACCTTCCCTTGCAGCTCGCAGGAGAAGTTCTGCAGTGAAATGTGTCTTAGGAGGGCTCCATGGTGCCATTCTCCCAGGAGGATCACATTTGATGAAATGTGTCTCAGGAGGGTTCCTAGGAGCTGTGCAGCTCCAGCAGTGCCCTGTCCCTTCCCTTGCAGCTCTCAGGAGAAGTTCTGCAGTGAAATGTGTTTCAGAAGGATCACATTTGATGAATTGTGTTTCAGGAGGGTTCCCAGGAGCTGTGCAGCCCCACAGTGACCTGTCCCTTCCCTTGCAGCTCTCAGGAGAAGTTCTGCAGTGAAATGTGTCTCAGGAGGATCACATTTGATGAAATGTGTTTCAGGAGGGTTCCCAGGAGCTGCAGAGTTCCAGCAGTGCCCTGTACCTTCCCTTGCAGCTCGCAGGAGAAGTTCTGCAGTGAAATGTGTCTTAGGAGGGCTCCATGGTGCCATTCTCCCAGGAGGATCACATTTGATGAAATGTGTCTCAGGAGGGTTCCTAGGAGCTGTGCAGCTCCAGCAGTGCCCTGTCCCTTCCCTTGCAGCTCGCAGGAGAAGTTCTGCAGTGAAATGTGTCTCAGGAGGATCACATTTGATGAAATGTGTCTCAGGAGGGTTCCATGTGTTCAGGAGGGCTCCCAGGAGCTGCAGAGTTCCCAGCAGTGACCTGTCCCTTCCCTTGCAGCTCACAGGAGAAGTTCTGCAGGGTGAACCTGAGTTTCCGCACGCCGGCCGGGCTGTCCCTGCTGCACCTCTGCTGCCTCTGCGGGGGTTGGTGCTGCCATCTCCTCATTTTCTGCTTAAAATACTCACCTGTGTGCTGGGTTAACTCTCCCACCTGTTCTGGGTTAACCCTCCCACCTGTGTGCTGGGTTAACTCTCTCACCTGTGCTGGGTTAACTCTCCCACCTGTTCTGAGTTAACTCTCCCACCTGTGTGCTGGGTTAACTCTCTCACCTGTTCTGAGTTAACTCTCTCACCTGTGCTGGGTTAACTCTCTCACCTGTGCTGGGTTAACTCTCACCTGTTCTGAGTTAACTCTCTCACCTGTTCTGGGTTAACTCTCTCACCTGTGTGCTGGGTTAACTCTCTCACCTATTCTGGGTTAACTCTCTCACCTGTTCTGGGTTAACTCTCCCACCTGTGTGCTGAGTTAACCCTCCCACCTGTGTGCTGGGTTAACTCTCTCACCTGTTCTGAGTTAACTCTCTCACCTGTGTGCTGGGTTTCCTGTTGACTAAATCCCTGGTCTACTTACTGCAACTGCTGACTTGCTTTTTGTGGTGACATAAGTTTAGGAGGAAGGCAAAATAGGCTTAAGCTGTAAAGGGTACAAAGAAAAATTTTTTTATTTCTTTTATTATTACAAACTATAATGAAAAAAGAATCAGAATAAATAAAAAAAAACCCTATAAAAATAATCTAAAAAGAAACAAGAATCAGAATAAAATTTTAAGATTTTTTTTCTCCACAACTTCTTCTTTTTTCACACCAATCAAGTATAGAAACAATTTAGTTTTCTATTTCTAAAATAGTCTTTTATTAATTTACTTGGAAGAGGAGACTTTTCTCTTTAGTTTATGGAGATTTTTATACAAGAAACAGGTTTTTTGTGGCCTTAATGTAATATTGATTAGTTATTTGGGAGAATGGAAATTTGATTATTATGTAAATTATTTTTTTACTAACAGTTTTTTTACAACTATTATTGAGAACTATATTAACTTATATTAACTTATTAACTATATTAACTTATATATTAACTATTAATTTATGGGATACATTTTAAGGATTATAGCAGTTTAAACAAAAACTTTTTTTATATTTGACAAGAGCGGGTTTTTTGTTTTTTGTTATTTTTTTGGGGGGCAGCTGGGATTTTTTTTAAATTTAAATTTATAGGATTATAGCTATTTTAATATTTGTTTACTTTAGTACTGATGCCTTTGTTCACATTTACAGTTAAAATATTCATATATTCAAAAGGCCAAAAGCCCTTAAACACAAAAACTTTCTCATTAGCATTACAATGTATTAATATTAAAAACCAAACTCATGCAGAATTGCTCCTGTGTGCACTCCTCAATCCCAGCTCATCTCAGGGCATTTCTGGCTCCACATTTCTGGATTCTGCCCCTGGCTCAGCTCCAGCACAGGGACCTTGTGGCAGCACTTTGCTGCATTTACACCACCAGCTTTCCTGCTCTAGTGAAAACATCTGCATTTTATTTCCCATTGATTAAAAGAAGAATAACTGGAATGCTTTAGTGACAAACATCAGCTGAGAGGGCTTTTCCCAGATCAGAATAACAAGGGAGGAGGGCAAGATGTGCTCTGGGGTGCTCATAAAAACATTCTGATGGGGGATTCTCCCCTGGACCTGCTCGGCTGCTCTGTTGTCCTCTCCAAGGTGTTCATGCCCTTGCTTTGCTCTTGTTCTGCAATTTTCAGCAGAAATTGGCTGAGAGAGGCAAAGAGACTTTTACCCTGAGGTTTCAGCTGTGCAAAGTGCTGCATAAATGGTTTTATCCATCCTGGATGCTCCCCATGAGGAGCAGCCTGGTGCTGCACTCCTGAAGCCACGTGGATCTTTATTTGTCATTTCTGAGTGCAAGATCCAAAGATGGCACCAGTGCAAGGGAGCATCAGAGACTTGGGGCAGCTGGGAGGGGGTTTAAGAAAACACACTCTGATTATTGGTTTGTGAGCACCTGGAGCAGGGCAAGAGCTGCTGGATCTGACCCTGGCCTTGGTTACTGTCACAGGTATCCAGAGGCATTGATTGAGTTCCTGCATTTATTCACTGTGCATCAGCAAGGTCAGAGCAAAGCCTGGACCCCCTGATGCACCCACACGAGCTCTCCCCAAATGTCCATCCTTGTGAGGATGTGCTGGGCAGGGAGAGCAGGGCTGCAGTTCTGGGGGGAAAGAGCTCAGAGACTGAGGAGCCAAAGGAGCCAGAGGTGCCAGAGGTGCCAGAGGAGCCAGAGGTGCCAGAGGTGCTAGAGGTGCCAAAGGAGCCAGAGGTGCCAGAGGAGCCAGAGGTGCCAGAGGTGTCAGAGGTGCTAGAGGTGCCAAAGGAGCCAGAGGTTCCAGAGGAGCCAGAGGTTCCAGAGGAGCCAGAGGTGCCAGAGGAGCCAGAGGTGCTAGAGGTGCCAGAGGTGCTAGAGGAGCCAGAGGTGCCAGAGGTGCTAGAGGAGCCAGAGGTGCCAGAGGTTCAGAGATGCCAGAGGTGCTAGAGGTGCCAAAGGAGCCAGAGGTGCCAGAGGTGTCAGAGGTGCCAGAGGTGTCAGAGGTGCCAGAGGTGCTAGAGGAGCCAGAGGTGCCAGAGGTTCAGAGATGCCAGAGGAGCCAGAGGAGCCAGAGGTGCCAGAGGAGTTAGAGGAGCCAGAGGTTCAGAGGAGCCAGAGGAGCCAGAGGTGCCAGAGGAGCCAGAGGAGCCAGAGGTGCCAAAGATGCCAGAGGAGCCAGAGATGCCAGAGGAGCCAGAGGTGCCAGTGATGTCAGAGGAGCCAGTGGTGCCAGTGATGTCAGAGGTGCCAGAGTCACCTTGTGCTTCACTGAGCTCCCTGCAGCACAGCCTGGCTGTTAGAGAGGAGTGTGCTGCTCTGGAGCTCAGCCACCCTTCCCAAATCCTCATTAAAGTGTGAACTAACCATGAGCTGCTGTTAGTTCAGACCCACAGCTCTCCTGGCCAGTATTCCCACCCAGCTCACCATTTCCAAGTGTCACAAGGTGTATTTCATTACCTGCCTAGGTCAGCAGTCCAGGTCTCCATTTCTCTGCTTTCAGAGAAAACTTCTTGCCTCCTCTGCGTGTTCCTTCCTGGAACTGACTTTTTCCCACTTTTCTCTCTAAAGGCAACAAATCCCACATCAGAACTCTGATGCTGAAAGGGCTGCGCCCATCCAGACTGACGAGAAATGGATTTACAGCTCTGCACTTGGCAGCCTATAAGGTAAATTATTTTAACTAGAATTGATGCCATGAAATCAGAACTGAGCCACTGATTTGTCTGACCTGTCTAGATGAGCTCTCTAGTCATTATTCCTGGTGAAAACATAAATTTCCCATTTGTGGTGCATAGAAAAATGCCCCATGAGGGGCCCACGCACAGGAATTATCTTTTACAGTGTCATCTGTGGGGTAGGAGCTTGGGAATTAGTGATGGAGACACCCAGTGCAAGATACAGGGACTCAAGATACAGGGATTGTCCTGTGTCACCATAAAACCAGGATAGAGCCTTCTTTGACATCCAGGCTTCAGTCTAGCAAAGCCTAGCCTGGTGCCCAGGCCAGCCTTGCCCAGCCTGTCCCGGCACCCTGGTCCCAGCCAGGAGCTCTGGGTGTCACAGCCAAGGCTGGGAGCTGTGTCCAGGGATGATGTCTTTGAGCCCAGGCTGGATGTGTGTGATCCCTGTCCCTGTGATCTGTCCCAGGTTTGGTGTGAGTGATCCCTCTCCCAGGCTGGATGTGTGTGATCCTGTCCCAAGTTTGATGTGTGTGATCTCAGGGATAATGTGTGTTATCCCTGTCCCTGTGATCTGTCCCAGGCTGGATGTGTGTGATCCCAGGTTTGGTGTGTGTGATCCTGTCCCAAGTTTGATGTGTGTGATCCCTGTCCCATGTGATCCCTGTCCCAGGTTTGGTGTGTGTGATCCTGTCCCTTGTGATCCCTGTCCCAGGTTTGATATATGTGATCTCAGGGATAATGTGTGTGATCCCTGTCCCTGTGATCTGTCCCAAGTTTGCTGTGTGTGGTCCTGTCCCAGGTTTGATGTGTGTGATCCTGTCCCAGGTTGGATGTCTGTGATGCCTGTCCCTGTGATCCTGTCCCAGGTTTGTTGTATGTGATCCCTGTCCCTGTGATCTGTCCCAAGTTTGGTGTGTGTGATCCTGTCCCTGTGATCCTGTCCGTGTGATCCTGTCCCACGTTGGATGTCTGTGATCCTGTCCCTGTGATCCTGTCCCAGGCTGGATGTGTGTGATCCTTTCCCAGGTTTGCTGTGTGTGATCCTGTCCCAGGTTTGATGTCCCTGTGATCCTGTCCCTGTGACCCTGTCCCTGTGATCCTGTCCCAGGTTTGTTGTGTGTGATCCTGTCCCAGGTGGATGTCTGTGATCCTGTCCCTGTGATCCTGTCCCTGTGATCCTGTCCCAGGTTTGATGTCCCTGTGATCCTGTCCCTGGTTTGATGTCCCTGTGATCCTGTCCCTGTGACCCTGTCCCAGGTTGGATGTCTGTGACCTCTGTCCCTGTGATCCTGTCCCAGGTGGATGTCTGTGATCCTGTCCCTGTGATCCTGTCCCTGTGATCCTGTCCCAGGTTTGATGTCCCTGTGATCCTGTCCCTGTGATCCTGTCCCAGGTTTGATGTCCCTGTGACCCTGTCCCTGTGATCCTGACCCAGGTTGGATGTCTGTGACCTCTGTCCCTGTGATCCTGTCCCAGGTGGATGTCTGTGATCCTGTCCCTGTGATCCTGTCCCTGTGACCCTGTCCCAGGTTTGATGTCCCTGTGACCCTGTCCCTGTGATCCTGTCCCCCGCTGACAGGCTGCCCTGTTGCAGGACCAGGCAGAGCTGCTGACAGCCCTGCTGCACGCCGGGGCTGACATCCAGCAGGTTGGCTACGGGGCTCTGACCGCCCTGCACGTGGCGACCATGGCCGGCCACCCGCAGGTAGCGTGGGGAGCGTGGGGAGCGTGGGGAGTGTGGGGACTGTGGGGAGCGTGGGGATGTGGGGAGCGTGGGGAGCGTGGGGATGTGGGGAGCGTGGGGAGCGTGGGGAGCGTGGGGAGTGTGGGGAGCGTGGGGAGCGTGGGGAGCGTGGGGAGCGTGGGGACTGTGGGGAGTGTGGGGACTGTGGGGAGCGTGGGGAGCGTGGGGACTGTGGGGAGTGTGGGGAGCGTGGGGAGCGTGGGGAGCGTGGGGACTGTGGGGAGTGTGGGGAGCGTGGGGAGCGTGGGGAGCGTGGGGAGTGTGGGGACTGTGGGGACTGTGGGGGGCGTGGGGAGCGTGGGGGGTGTGGGGAGCGTGGGCAGTGTGGGGAGTGTGGGGAGCGTGGGGAGCGTGGGGAGTGTGGGGAGCGTGGGGAGCGTGGGGAGCGTGGGCAGTGTGGGGAGTGTGGGGAGCGTGGGGAGCGTGGGGAGTGTGGGGAGCGTGGGCAGTGTGGGGAGTGTGGGGAGCGTGGGGAGCGTGGGGAGCGTGGGGAGTGTGGGGAGCGTGGGGAGCGAGGGAAGTGTGGGGACTGTGGGGAGTGTGGGGAGTGTGGGGATGTGGGGAGCGTGGGGAGTGTGGGGAGTGTGGGGAGTGTGGGGAGCGTGGGGAGCGTGGGGACTGTGGGGAGTGTGGGGACTGTGGGGAGTGTGGGGATGTGGGGAGCGTGGGGATGTGGGGAGCGTGGGGAGCGTGGGGAGCGTGGGGAGCGTGGGGAGCGTGGGGAGTGTGGGGAGCGTGGGGACTGTGGGGAGTGTGGGGAGCGTGGGGAGCGTGGGGAGTGTGGGGAGTGTGGGGAGCGTGGGGACTGTGGGGACTGTGGGGAGCGTGGGGAGTGTGGGGAGTGTGGGGAGCGTGGGGACTGTGGGGACTGTGGGGAGCGTGGGGAGCGTGGGGAGCGTGGGGAGTGTGGGGAGTGTGGGCTGGGGGCCTGGGGGAGCTGGGGGGGCTGCAGGGACAGCCAGTCTGCTCACTTCATCTCATATTCATGGATATATACACATATAGATATATACACATATAAATATATATACATATACATATATACATATATACACATATACACATATACACATATAGATATATACACATATACATATATACATATATTAATATATACACATATACACATATTCATATATTCATATATACACATATACCCATATACATATATACATATACCCAGTGTATATTTTGATTTTTCTGTGCTCCTGGCTCCCTCAGGCTGTGGATATCCTGCTGCATCACAGGGTCTATATCAATGTGATATATCCAGTGTATAATTTGGTTTTTCTGTGCTCCTGGCTCCCTAGGCTGTGGATATCCTGCTGCAGCACAGGGTCTATATCAGTGTGATATATCCAGTGTATAATTTGATTTTTCTGTGCTCCTGGCTCCCCAGGCTGTGGATATCCTGCTGCAGCACAGGGTCTATATCAGTGTGATATATCCAGTGTATAATTTGGTTTTTCTGTGCTCCTGGCTCCCCAGGCTGTGGATATCCTGCTGCAGCACGGGGCCTTTGTCAACGTGCAGGATGCCGTGTTCTTCACCCCTCTGCACATCGCTGCCTACTGCGGCCACGAGCAGGTGACTGGGGCAGCCTCAGCCTGGATTTGGCTTTGGGGTGTCCCTTTCTTACACTGACTGGTCACTCAGACAAACCAGTCTGGTCTCCATCCACCACACAGAATGGTTTGCAGAATTAACGTTTGCTTGCTTTTGAGAATTTTAATATTTTTATAGACACCTAACTTAAAAACGAGTTTTCTGTTGAATCCCTCCTCCCTGTTTTAACTTCACAGAGATGCCCACATGTATAGTATCACCCAGTGCAATATTGTGTCTGGTTTTCTCTCAGTGGTTAATTAACCCTAATGAAATGTTTAGGTTGCCCGGCTCTTGCTGAAGTTTGGAGCTGATGTCAATGCCAGTGGTGAGGTTGGGGACAGACCTCTCCACCTGGCTGCTGCCAAAGGCTTTCTCAGCATCACAAAGCTTCTGATGGAGGAGGGCAGCAAAGCTGATGGTGAGAAAAGAAATTTAAACCCACCTTTAACTCTGTGTTTTCTAGGCAGAGCCCCAGCTCCCCAGCACACACTTTGTACGAGTGTCTGTGTCATCCTGGCCCAAGTGACACAGGAAAGAGCAGCTGGGGAGTTCTCCTGGCCCTGCAGGCTGTGGATGTCCTGCTGCAGCCCAGGCTGTGTGTGAATGAGAGGGGAGCACTGCCAGGTCTGTCAGTGCTCACAGTGAGCTCAGGGTGTTCCAGCCTCCATGTGTGTGCTCTGAGCTGATAGAATTGTCATAAAGAGGAAAAAAGAGACATTCTCTCATTGTGACAAGGCAGTGGGAGGTTTGCTCTCTGTCAGAGAGTTTATTCCAAAAGGAAAGAATCTGGGGCACCATTCCAGGTTCTTTTCTTTAAACTCTGAATCTTCAGCACAGAGAAAAAGAAAAGGCAGACTGGAAGCAGGAAGCCTTTTGCTCTTAAAGCAGCACACTTTGAAACTTGCTGTAAATGCAGCAGCAGAGGAAAAGCCTTTAGTGCCAGGAATGAAAGGAACTGGGGAAAGAACCTGAATAGATGTGGCAGTGCTCAGGGCAGAGCAGTAATTGGGGTCACAACTGAGCTGTTCCTTTGTTGGCCAGCCCAGGGCCAGCCCAGAGCTCCTGGCATGGGGGGCACTGCCCAGGCTGCCCCCAGATCTGGGATCCCCAGGGACACTGGGCACCTGCCTTGGGGTATTCTGCTGCTCCTGGTCAATGCCAGCAGCTCTGTGCTGCCTGGGCATTCCCAGTTCTGGTGGTGCTGTTATCATCTTCCTTTTGCTTCAACATTGCTTTTTCTAAGGGTTGTTTATAACTCAGGGCTCCTTCATGGACAGCTTCTTCAGAAGAGTCACTAATTGCAGCTGGAAGGGAGCAGCAAGCCCCAGGCTCAGGAAATCACCTTGGCACTGCACTGCAGAGGGCACAGAGCAATGGGGGCAGCAAAAGAAATTTCAATTTTAAACAAATACATCCACCAGTATTTCCCCAGGAGGTTTCAAAATGCATAGACACAACACAAAAATTCTAGTAAATATCTGAGACAGCGCCAGGCAGGCTGTGCTAAGGATGAAATCCTTCCTGTGGTTTTTCTGGGTGCACTGGCAGTGAATGCCCAGGACAACGAAGATCACGTTCCTCTGCACTTCTGCTCTCGCTTTGGGCACCATGACCTGGTGAAGCTCCTGCTGCAGAGCAGCTCTGAGGTGCAGCCCCACGTGGTGAACATCTATGGGGACACACCTCTGCACCTGTGAGTGCCAGGGCAGCTGCTGGCTGTGATTAGTGTGTGTGATGTGTGTGATGTCTGCATCACCTGGTGTGCACAGATCTTTATTTGGGGCTGGTGGGAGTCTGCTGACCCTCTGTGCTCCTTCCCCTGCAGTGCCTGTTACAATGGCAAGTTTGAAGTTGTCAAGGAGCTCATCCAGCTCTCAGGAACAGAGAGTCTCACTAAGGAAAATATATTCAGTGAGACAGCTTTCCACAGGTGAGGTGCTCCAGTGCCTTCATTCATCAGCAGAGCTCCTCTCACCCGTGCACGCTCCCAAAATTCCAGACTGGAGTTTGTAATCCCCCTCACCAGCAGCCAGGGAGGGACAGAGCTCACAGGGAGGGTGTTTCTACCTGAGACACATGGCAGGGAAAATCATTCACCAGCAGCTGGCCAGAGGTTCGTTCCTCTGCTTGTGCTTGTCCAGTCTGAGCTGAGATCAGAGCTGCTCCACCTGGGTGTCTGCTGGAGCCAGCTACCCTGAGGAACAAACCAGAACATGGCAGAACATGGTTTGGTGGGAGTGCTGGAATTTTGTAAAGGGCTGTTTAAGATGAACTTCGCAACATAGCTGTGCAAAATTAGGTGATTCAGCATTAATTAGAATGGTTCTGAAACAATAAAAGTGAATATGCTCTGGTGGATTGATCATGCATTTGCACATTTGTAATTATCCTCTATTACTGTATATTTTATCTCAGTGTAATTCTCTGTAAATTTTGGCTACCCAAAGTGCTCCTCCATGGACTCACCACCCCCTCTACTTCTGCAGTGCTTGCACCTATGGGAAGAACATAGAACTTGTCAAGTTTCTCCTTGACCAGAATGTTGTGAGCATCAACCAGCAGGGGAGAGATGGGCACACAGGTAAGATCATGATGCCTGCAGGGTGTGAGGCTGGTACCAGCACCACAAAATGGGGAAGCCATAAAACCACCAGGATGGCCAGGGTAACCCCAGCACCTTCTAGACAGGGCACAGCTTTGCTGAAATGTTTTTGCAGGAGGCACAGAAGTGATCAGACTTCAGTGAGGGTGTGTCAGGCTCATTAGGGTGTATGTGAGTGACAAAACCTGGTGTGAACTGCTCCTCCAGTATTGAGCCTTCTATTCTAATAGAAACAGAGTTGTGGTGTCAGGAGGGCTGCACACCTTCCTGCCCCCAGTACCCAGAGCTGCCCTGTTTGACTCCCTTCTCTCCCACACAGGATGGTAAATGTGGATTGCAGGTGGCACAGCACGGGTGGCACATTGTGCAGAGCCACTCACTTGGCTCTTGCACCTTCACGTTCCATTTCCGCCTCTTCCCCCTGGAGTTTTCTGACAGCACATTTATCTCTGCAGGAGATCAGCTTCACTTTGGTTGTTGCTGCAGTGCTGCTGCACTCTGCCAGCTGTGCCAGCTGTGCCAGCTGTGCTTCCAGCTCTCTGTGCTCCAGGGCTGCACTCTGCCAGCTCTGCCAGCTGTGCTGCCAGCTGTGCTCTCTGTGTCCAGGGCTGCACTCTGCCAGCTGTGCCAGCTGTGCTCTCTGCTCCAGGACTGCACTCTGCCAGCTGTGCCAGCTGTTCCAGCTGTGCTCTCTGCTCCAGGGCTGCACTCTGCCAGCTGTGCCAGCTGTGCTGCCAGCTCTCTGTGCTCCAGGGCTGCACTCTGCCAGCTCTGCCAGCTGTGCTGCCAGCTGTGCTCTCTGTGTCCAGGGCTGCACTCTGCCAGCTGTGCCAGCTGTGCTCTCTGCTCCAGGACTGCACTCTGCCAGCTGTGCCAGCTGTTCCAGCTGTGCTCTCTGTGCTCCAGGGCTGCACTCTGCCAGCTCTGCCAGCTGTGCTGCCAGCTGTGCTCTCTGCTCCAGGACTGCACTCTGCCAGCTGTGCCTGCTGTGCCAGCTGTGCTCTCTGCTCCAGGACTGCACTCTGCCAGCTGTGCCAGCTGTTCCAGCTGTGCTCTCTGCTCCAGGGCTGCACTCTGCCAGCTGTGCCAGCTGTGCTGCCAGCTCTCTGTGCTCCAGGGCTGCACTCTGCCAGCTCTGCCAGCTGTGCCAGCTGTGCTCTCTGTGTCCAGGGCTGCACTCTGCCAGCTGTGCCAGCTGTGCTCTCTGCTCCAGGACTGCACTCTGCCAGCTGTGCCAGCTGTTCCAGCTGTGCTCTCTGTGCTCCAGGGCTGCACTCTGCCAGCTCTGCCAGCTGTGCTGCCAGCTGTGCTCTCTGTGTCCAGGGCTGCACTCTGCCAGCTGTTCCAGCTGTGCTCTCTGCTCCAGGACTGCACTCTGCCAGCTGTGCCTGCTGTGCCAGCTGTTCCAGCTGTGCTCTCTGCTCCAGGGCTGCACTCTGCCTGCTGTGCCAGCTGGTGCAGCTGTTCCAGCTGTGCAAGCTGTTCCAGCTGTGCTCTCTGCTCCAGGGCTGCACTCTGCCTGCTTCCACGGCCACATGCGCCTGGTGCAGTTCCTGCTGGACAGCGGCGCTGACATGAACCTCGTGGCCTGCGACCCCAGCAGGTCCAGTGGAGAAAAGGAGGAGCAGACCTGCCTGATGTGGGCTTATGAGAAAGGTATTGCCAGCTTCTGTCTCTGCTCTGAAACACAGAGAATGTGCAGGAAGGACAGGGCAGCAGGGGAAGGAGGCAGAACAACCTGGCAGTGCCTGCAGAGGGAGAACCCTGGGGATTATAAAGGGTTCTAAAGGGATATAAAGGGTTCTAAAGGGATATAAAGGGTTATAAAGGCTTATAAAGGGTTATATAGGTTATAAAGGCTTATAAAGGGATATAAAGGGTTATAAAGGGATATAAAGGTATCTAAAGGGTTACAAAGGGATATAAAGGGTTATAATGGTTATAAAGGGATATAAAGGGCTATAAAGGGTTACAAAGGTTTATAAAGGCTATAATGGTTATAAAGGTTATAAAGGCCTATAAAGAGTTACAAAGGGCTATAAAGGGTTATAAAGGTTATAAAGGGCTATAAAGGGCTACAAAGGGCTATAAAGGTTATAAAGGTTATAAAGGGCTATAAAGGGCTACAAAGGGCTATAAAGGGTTATAAAGGGTTACAAAGGGTTATAAAGGGCTATAAAGGTTTATAAAGGCTATAAAGGGCTATAAGCCCCAGCGCTCAGCCCCACAGCTCTGCTCAGCACCAGCCCATCCAGCACAGTCTCAGGGGTTGTTCCTGTGCTGCTGGAGCAGGCTCAGCCTGTGCAGCAGGGCTGCCCCTCTGCAGGCACCAGCTCTCATCTCAGTGCTGAGCACGGTGAGGAATGAGGGGTCAGTCAGTAACCCCCAATTCTTGCAGGTATGGACAAAGAGAGGCATCTTCCTGGTTTGTTGTACTGTCCTGCCTGCACAGCACTCCCATTTCATTTCTGAGCCTGCAGCTTCTGGGACATCCCCCTGCAGTGCCTTTTACTGTGAGGGTGTCTGTGATAAATTAAAACTGTGAGTTTGCAGGGCTTTACAAAATCTGATCATTGGCAAAATAATACACAAGAATCACAGTAGGTTGAGGTTAGCTTCACCATGTCTTTGCATATTTTATAGGCACATTTTTCTTTTGTTCTTTTTTTTAAATCTCCTGATTTTCTTTTTTTTTTTTTTTTAATGTCCTTTGAGTTACCTGCAACCCCTTGTATTTCCTCATTCTTTCCTAGGCCATGATGCAATTGTGACCCTCCTGAAGCACTACAAGAGACCTCAGGATGAATCCCCCTGCAATGAGTATTCCCAGCCTGGAGGAGGTATGGCTGAGCAATCATTTTACTCAAAGGGCCTGACCCAAAGGCTGCTGCAATCTCTGGAAGTGCTGTACCCATGTCAGAGAGCTTTGGGTCAGTCCTGACAGCACAAATGAAATCATTGTCATGGCACTCCCCATTTCTGGTCACGCACAGATTCCTTTAATGATTATCACTGCACTCTCCATTTCTGGCCATACTCAGATTTTTTAAGCACTATCACATCACTCCCCATTTCTGGCCATACTCATATTTTTTAATGATTATCACATCACTCCCCATTTCTGGCCATACACAGATTTGTAACCACTACCACAGCCCTCCCCATTTTTGGCCACACTCAGATTTTTACCCACTACCCCATTTCTGCCATCCCAGCCCCTCTGAGGAATGGCTGAGCCCTGCAGAGAGGAAAACCAGCTGTGCCTCAGCCAAGGCAGCTGCCAGATGTGCTGCTGTGTTTATCTGGGTTCTCACCTTTAGTATTAATCCTTCCTGGCATCACTGACTCAGGAATTTATCAGCACCATCACTGCTGTCACTGTGATTTCACTCTGCTCTTTGTTTCAGATGGTTCCTACGTGTCTGTGCCATCCCCTCTGGGGAAGATTAAAAGCATGACAAAAGGTATTTGCAATGCCAAGGGAAAACTTGAACTTTTGTGGTCCTTTATCCAATGTGTTTGTCAGCTTGAGCATCCTTCAGAGGATTCATTATTCTGGACTTTTTATGGCATATTGTTCTGTTTCTCTGGGTAATTTTAGGAAACAGTGTACTTAGTTTTGTTGCTCAGAATAATGATAATTCCTGTATTTGCCCTTTTTTTTATTCACTTTAAAAATATATATTCCTTTTTTACTTCTTTGAGAAAAGGCTGTGATGTAAAATAGCACTAATGAAATACTCACTTCTCCATGAAAGCAAATAAGTGCAATTTAATCACACCATGAAATGTCTGAATTATCTTTATAAGAAAAATTCTGTCCAGAAATAATTTGTGTTACTCTGAAACATTCAGATAAATATTTTAAGGAAGTTTAAAATATTTCTTTTTTTTTTTTTTTTTGTGGTACTTTCAGTTTCCTACTTTCAATGTTCACTCTGGATATAATTAGATCCTTACATGCTTTACACAGCAGCACCAAAATGCTGTGTTTAGGAAACTTTATAGTGATAAACTGAAAAGATTAACAAGACAGAGACAGATTTAGTGGCCAAGTTGAGATTCCACGTGTTCCCTGTCTGTCTGTCCTGGGCTGTGTCTGTCTGTCCTGGGCTCTGTCTGTCCTGGGCTGTGTCTGTCTGTCCCTGGGCTGTGTCTGTCTGTCCTGGGCTGTGTCTGTCCTGGGCTGGGTCTGTCTGTCCCTGGGCTGGGTCTGTCTGTCCTGGGCTGGGTCTGTCTGTCCCTGGGTTGTGTCTGTCTGTCCTGGGCTGGGCTGCAGCATGCTCAGCAGGGCACTCAGCTCTCAGGGCAGGGCTGTGGGGCTCAGGTGGGGCTCAGGGCTGAGGGGCTCAGGGTGCTGAGGGGCTCAGGGCTGAGGGGCTCACGGTGCTGTGGGGCTCAGGGCTGTGGGATTCAGATGCTGTCCTTGGCTCACAGGTGCATTTCTCCTGCAGAAAAGGCTGACGTGCTCCTGCTCAGGGCTGGGCTCCCTTCTCACTTCCACCTGCAGCTCTCCGAGATCGAGTTCCACGAGATCATCGGCTCAGGTACCTCCAGAGAGCTGCACCCCCTGGTGCCATCACAAACAGAGTCTGGTTTATTTATTTAAACATTCCAGGCTCCTTTGGGAAGGTGTACAAGGGGCGGTGCAGAAATAAAATCGTTGCCATCAAGCGGTGAGTAAATAAAATAAAATCGTTGGAATCAAGCGGTGAGCTCGTGCTGCTGCTCCCTGGGCTGGTGAGGAGGATTCACCCACCCCTGCTCTCTGCCATTTGCCTTCTCTGTGCCAACCCAGCTACAGAGCCAGCTCCTACTGCTCCAAGTCGGACGTGGACATGTTCTGCAGGGAGGTGTCCATCCTGTGCCGCCTCAACCACCCCTGTGTCATCCAGCTGGTGGGGGCCTGCCTGGACGACCCCAGCCAGTTCGCCATCGTCACCCAGTACATCTCGGGGGGCTCGCTCTTCTCCCTGCTCCACGAGCAGAAGAGGTATGGGGGAGTGGGGACAGTGCTCATTCAGCACAGGACAGCAGGGGAGGAGTGCTCAGCTCTGGTTCAGTTTATTGGTGTACAAGGGAAATAGGTAAGTGCTCACAAAACTGTTATTGTCTTTATTTTACAGTACTTAGGTTTGCATAGATTATCTAACATTATTTTGTATGTAAAGCAATTTTAGACGTTCTGTGATTTACAGGTAAGAATAATTTTCAGCTGTCTATTAACTTCAAGTGATCTTTTATTTTTTTACAAAATGCAGAATCCTTGACCTGCAGTCCAAGTTGATCATTGCTGTAGATGTGGCCAAAGGCATGGAGTACCTGCACAATCTCACACAGCCCATCATTCATCGGGATTTGAACAGGTCAGCTCTGTCTCTAAACTAAAAATTGGGGCTAAAAATGAAATCTCAGAGCCACAGGGACACCCTGCAGCCTCCTGCAACCCCAGTGCCTCATTAGCACTCAGCTGAAAACAATCTCAGAGGTTTTGCACAAACCCCTACAAGTCCCACTTGCTGGACTGTGGCTGCAGAGCCTGGCAGTGTTTTCCTGCAGCTCTGTGTTTTCCTGCAGCTCTGTGTTTTCCTGCAGCTCTGTGTTTTCCTGCAGCTCTGTGCTCCAGTTTCAGCCTGAGCCCTGCTGTCAAAGGGCACTGGTCACCTTCCCTCATCACTTCACCCCTTGGCTTTGTCTCCTCTGCTGTAAATATCCCCCAGAGGCACTGAGTCCACGTTTGTGTTTGCTGGCTGTTTGAGCTCTGGCTGCTCCCCTCTGGGAGCTGGGCTCTGGCACACCCCGGGCACTCACCCACCTCTGGGGGGTCAGGGGAGCCCTGGGTATCCCCAGGGAAAGCCCCTCTTGGTGTCCCAGCCATGGAAACATCCTGGGGAAACAGCAGAGATGAGGCACCTGGGCTGCTCTGAGTGCAGGGCTGGACATGGGAAGGTTCCTCTGGCTAAAGAAAAACGTGGTTCTTAGTTCTGTCACAGCAGGGCAGGGCAGCCTAAACCAGAGCAGGGCAGCCTAAATCAGAGCAGAGCAGCCTAAACCAGAGCAGAGCAGCAAAACCCAGAGCAGGGCAGCCTAAACCAGAGCAGAGCAGCCTAAACCAGAGCAGAGCAGCAAAACCCAGGGCAGAGCAGCCTAAACCAGAGCAGAGCAGCCTAAACCAGAGCAGGGCAGCCTAAACCAGAGCAGGGCAGGGCAGCCTAAACCAGAGCAGGGCAGGGCAGCCTAAACCCAGAGCAGGGCAGTCTAAACCAGAGCAGAGCAGCCTAAACCAGAGCAGAGCAGGGCAGCCAAACCCAGAGCAGGGCAGCCTAAACCAGAGCAGAGCAGCCTAAACCAGAGCAGGGCAGGGCAGCCAAACCCAGAGCAGGGCAGCCTAAACCAGAGCAGAGCAGCCTAAACCAGAGCAGGGCAGGGCAGCCTAAACCAGAGCAGAGCAGCCTAAACCAGAGCAGAGCAGCCTAAACCAGAGCAGAGCAGGGCAGCCTAAACCAGAGCAGAGCAGCCTAAACCAGAGCAGGGCAGGGCAGCCTAAACCAGAGCAGAGCAGCCTAAACCAGAGCAGAGCAGCCTAAACCAGAGCAGAGCAGGGCAGCCTAAACCAGAGCAGAGCAGCAAAACCCAGAGCAGGGCAGGGCAGCCTAAACCAGAGCAGAGCAGCCTAAACCAGAGCAGAGCAGGGCAGCCAAACCCAGAGCAGGGCAGGCAAGGCTCAAACTCCCAGGGCATCCAGGACTCAAACTCCCAGGGCAGCTCCCTGGTGGCTCTTGGAAGAAGAGTTCTGCACTGCAGGATTTTAAATGATGGTTTGCACAGAAGAAAAGCCCAGTCAGTGTGTTCCCAGAGAGCCCAGGCTGCCTGTGAGGGTCAGGAGATGATGTTCTCAGGGTTGTGGGTGCCACTGAGGAGCTGCTGAGGGCTCAGCCTCTGAAACTTTAGTGCAGGAGCAGGAGTTGTGTTTGCAGCAGGAGCCCAGCAAACCCACAGGCACAATTATCAGATGAAAATCTTTGCAACAGCTTAAGAGAAAGACTGAGAGTGAAATTCTGTGTTAAGTTTTGCCAGTGGCTTCAAAGGAGCCTCATGTTTTTTACCTTAAATTTCCGCATTACTCAACCACCTTTGTGAGTTCTTAAATCTAATGCACTGCACATAATGCATTAAATAAACCTGCAATGTGGCTCGACAGAATAGAGAATAAAACCAATCTTTCATGTCCCTACCCTGGAAAAGGGGTTATCCTTCCATTTGAAGAATAATTGGGAGCTTTATTTTGCTTTTCACCCCTGGCAGCCATCAGAGATGGTGACATGCATCACTTATCAGTGCTCACCCCGTGGGGAGGGATGGCAGCACCGTGATTATAGCACTTTAATAGCAGACAGACCATTCAGTGCCCATTTAAATTGAGCCACAGCAGCTGCATGTGGCTGGAGGGAGCCTTTGAGTGCCTGACCTGCTTTTGGTGACTGGCTGTCAGTGAACACTTGTGAGAGCTGCTTAGAAGGGAGATGAGAGGGAGGATGGCAGCGGGGATGGAGCCTGAGACTGCTCTTTGTTGAAATATCCCCTATGAAATCTTAAATATCCATTGCACAGCATGTCACAGGCAGAGGGATCCTTCAATGGCCCAAACCCCTGGGAAGGGACACCTGAGCCTGTCCCCTGCCATGGGGGAGAGCAGCCTGTGCCTGGCACCCCCAGAGCCCTGACCTTGCACAAAGCCAGGGCACTGCACACTCCTCCTGTCCTTCTTCCATGGCTTCACCATGGAACAGTGCCTGCTCTTGCTGGGGAGGGAACAGAGAAATCTTATCAGTGCCTAGCAAGTAGTTCTGGAACAAGAGATGGAATAGAGATGTTGGCATATTTTGATATAGAAGCTGAAAACAGCCATGTGAAGGTTTGAGGCCTCTCCCTTTGTTTAGATGATGCCAAATGCCACAAACACCAAAGAACCAACAGACATCCTGTCCCAAGGCTGGCAGGAAAGGTCTGAAGATAAGGGTTACAGATCAGAAAGTCAGAAAACATGGGAATTGAGTAGTTCCTATAGGTTGCATGCAAATATTAGGAAATTAGTATATTGTGTTAGATTGGTTATTGGAAATTAGAATATTCATCATAGAAGAATTCTTATTGTGTTGTAAATGGGAAATCTCTCTCTTACCTCTTACCTCTGATCTCTAATCCTCCTCTTGCTCTCTCTCTCACCCCCTTGCTCTCACTCTCTTACTCTCCATGCTCCACACTCTCTCTTACACCCACACCCTCGTAATAAACTGCAAACCTGAAGAACAGAAAACAGAGAGCTCCTGAGTCTGTCCAGCAACCATCCAACAACAAAACCCACATACTCCCACTCTGCCATCCCTGAGTGCCCTTAGCAGACAATTCATTTCTGATTCTGCTGAATTCAGGATTCTGCCAGCTCAGTTCAGCTTGGATTTTTCTCACAAGCTGAAGAGTTCCTGTTTCACCTGAGGTTTTCAAATTTTCAAGTGCCACTGAGGCAGCAGCAGCAGCATCATTTTTAAGATGTTCCTTATTTCTGTGGGGTGTACTTTTTACTTTGGAAAGGCAAAATCAGCAGTTGCAGTGTTCCCTGGAGGTACCAGGCTGGCAAATCCCTCCCAGGATTTATTCAGGTCTGCACAGGAAGAGGCTGAAGCTGAAGCTGGGGCTCAGGGCAGTTTGTTCACACTGAGACATGGTGATAATTCCTGTCCCTGCTGGCAGGGCCAGGTTTGAGCCAGGACCACAGCAGAGGGTGCAGCTCTGTTTGGTTTGTGTTCCTACATCCAGCCTGGGGCTCAGCCTTCAGCAGTCTCTCCTCCAGCCTGGGGTTTGATTCCTATTTTCATTTGGCACATGGTGTCCCAAAACAATTCCACATGTCATACTGAAATCACATCAATATTTTGATGGAAAATACATATGAGAGCTAAAATCAGATTGAATAGAAATCAGGAGTCATGGTTACATTTTTATGATTGAATTTATTATCCCAAGGGTTGGGTTTAGGTGAAGGTGGAAATCTTGAAGACAGTGATTTGTGGGAGTCCTGCTTGGGAGAGTTTAAATTTTTTTCTGTCTTAAAACTGTAATCTGGTAAAATTTGTGTTCCTCACTTGACTGTTCTTGTTTGTCTCTGCAGCTCTAATATGACAAAGTTGTGCTTTTTTTTGGGACCATCAATATTGCTTCCATTTTCCCTCTTCATGTAAACTCTTGCCAACTTTTTAATTTCTGTTTTTCATACACTTTTCACTCGTCTGAATTTTCTTGGTGCAGTGCCTGGGGCAGGGAAACCTTTGTCTCCAGAGCTGCTGGGAGCTTGTGACCAGCTGAAGCAGTTGTGGGTCTTTCCCCAAGTTCCCATTTTGCTTGAAACCCTTTTTGTGGTTTTGCTACCCAAGGAGGTGATTTGAACTCAAATGTTTAGCTATGACCCAAAAACTATAACATTTTCACCATTTTTAAGACACTATCAAACAATTACCTCTAATTTGTTGGTTTTTTCCCCAGTCACAATATTCTCCTGTATGAGGATGGCCATGCAGTAGTTGCTGATTTTGGAGGTAAGGAGTTTTTATGAAACACTTATAAATTAACCCAAATTGTCTAAAACTAAACATGTGCTTACTGAGAGGGTCCTGTGGAACTGTTCTTAAGGTAGGACTTCTGTACAATGAGGTGTGTGTCTGTACTGGCCTGAAAGTAATTCTTTTTCTTGCTCTGTTTCAGAATCTCGGTTTCTGCAATCCCTGGATGAAGACAACATGACAAAACAACCTGGGGTTTGTTCCTTGCTTTGCTCCACATAATTAATATCAAACACACAGTTTAGGAGGAGACTTTGCAAATATGTTTGTTGGAAAAGGCTGGTGTAGTATTTAATCTCTCTCAGTGTTTGTTTTGGTTTTATTTTTTTTCTCTGTCCTTAATAGCAGAGATGAGGGAATATGCAACATCTGCAGCAGAAACAATGCTTTATGAGGCTGTCTTTGGAGCTCTATTGCTCCAATTCCTTACTAAAGAGTCATTTTTAATCCACTCTTCCCCAGTCCCTTGCTCTTGGCAGGTGGTTCCTTATTCTAACAGGGAATTAGTTCCTCAGCGCTGGTTCCCTCATTTCACACATTTATTCTCAGTAGCCTGGGCTCACAGTCAGATTCATAGGACAGGGCTTGTGTTGATGGTGTCCAGGTGTGTCCTGTGTGTCACTGCATGGCCAGGGGTGCTCCCATCTCCCCTGAGGATGGCAGTGCCAGGGGATGGGTGGTGCTGCCCAGCTTGTCCTTCAGCACTCTGGAGTGGCACTCAGTGTGTGTGCAGAGAAAGGGCCACGAGGACTCCAAAATCCACCCTGAAGCCACCAGCCCAGGGAGGCAGCTCAGAGCTGGGGCTGTGAGGAGCCCCGGGAGCAGCCCCAGGGCAGGGCAGGGCAGCCTGCTCATTCCTGCTCTGTGCCATAGGGGCAGATCCTCTCCCACCAGGGGAGGTGCTCTGCAGACCCCCGGGCTGTTCTCCTTCCCTGCTGGGGTGTCTCAGCCAGCTCAGCCTGCTCCCTGGAGCTGAGGCAGCACTGATGCAGCTCCGTGCCAGGCACAGTGGCTCTGGCTGCACCAGGTGAGACATCTGCTGCCAGCTGAGGTTTCCCTGGCAGATTACCAATGGTTTCATGGGGTGATGGAGGCAGGACGTAGGGAGAGGAAGGAGAGCAGAGCCAGAAGTGCAGGAGCAGGGGCTGTGAGAGCAGCAGTGCTGAGGCTGCCTCTGCTCCCTGGGCAGAACCTGCGCTGGATGGCCCCGGAGGTGTTCACCCAGAGCACCAGGTACACCGTCAAAGCCGACGTCTTCAGCTACGCCCTGTGCCTCTGGGAGCTGCTGACGGGGGAGATCCCCTTTGCCCACCTCAAACCAGGTATTGAAATGTCCCCAAACTGAGAGATCCCCTTTGCCCACCTCAAACCAGGTATTGAAATGTCCCCAAACTGAGAGATCCCCTTTGCCCACCTGAGACCAGGTGACCTGCTGGGGAATCCATGTTTAACTGTCCCCAAACTCAAGAGGTGGCTGCACTGTGTAATTCTAACCAACACCTCACTGAGGGTGTCATTAAGTGTAAGGTACAGCAATAGGTGAAAGGCACAGAAACATCCTGCCCAGGCTGGGGCTGGGAGCAGGACACGGCTGCAGGGTGTCTGTCAGTCTGTCTGTCTGTCTGTCTGTCACATGATTATGGGATTGCAAAGCCAGTCCTTGGTACATCTCCCTGGTGTGCCCCAGGACAGCATCCATGGGGGGACTGGTGCTGATGGGTGTCCCAGGGCTGTTCCTGGGTTGCTCACTGGTGCTGATGGTGTCCCAGGGATGGGCAGGGCTGTTCCTGTGCTGGTCACTGGTGCTGATGGTGTCCCAGGGATGGGCAGGGCTGTCCCTGGGCTGACCAGCTGACCTGTCCCTGCCTGCCCTTGCAGCAGCAGCAGCAGCAGACATGGCCTATCACCACATCCGCCCCCCCATCGGTTACTCCATCCCCAAGCCCATCTCTGCCCTGCTCATCAGGGGCTGGAATGCCTGTCCTGAGGTGAGTGCAGGGGGAACACGGGCACACTGCTCTGCCTGACACCCCAAATCACATTTCATATGCAGAAAGCCCCAGGCTGATAATGGCTATGTCAGGAAATTCAGGAGAGTTGGTGAATTGAGGAGGAAAGTAAATTAACATTTACCAATTAAACCAGTTAATTAACATTAACCAAATTAATCACATAATGCTGATTAGGACTTGAGCTGTTACAGTGAGTAGTAAGTTCCTTGCTGCTCTCAGGTTTCTGTGAGGAATAGCACAGAGCACACATTCATTTTAAATTTATTAATAAGGTGTCATACTCAAGTGCTGAATTCAGCAAGCACTGAGTCCCTGAGTCTTGTCAGCATTCCCACTCAGCCCCACGAGGAGAAAACATCTTTCCAGAGTCCCAGTGCAGTTTGTCACCCATCAGTGTCACTCCAATATCACTTCATCTTGCCAGTGTTTTGGAGCTTCAGGACACAACTATAAAATAATTGATGGTTCAATCAGCTCCTGGATAGCCAGAACTTTGCACAAGATGTGAGCAAAAACTTGTCAAGATTATTTTTATTAAAAGTTTTTTGCTACTGTTTTTTATTAGGCTCTATTTTGCTTCACTAAAAGATTTTTCTACCATTTATTATGGAAAAATGGTGAATTTTGGGGCTCAACGAGTGTTCACAGGTCAAAGTTTTCCACAAGGTCTGCTCAGTTTAAGGAAAAAAAGGCAGAAAATGGAATATACCTGTAGGGGTTTTGCTGCATGGCCATGAAATGCCCCCAGATTAGAAAATGTATAATTTTATTTATCTTTAATTTCATTCAAGGCTCATCCCAGCTGAAAACTAGTTCCCATGTGCCATGTCTCGGTTTCTATTTATCAGCTACTTGAACATCTGTTTCCCAGAAACTTCTGACAGCAGTTGTTTCCAAAGACAAACTGGTGATTAGAAGATTAGCAGCATCTCCTGAGAAGCCTTTTTCATTGGCTAATAAGATTAGTGAGCTTTAATTAGAGCCAGAGAATTTGCCATAAGGCCTAGGGCTAAGCTCTGTAAAGCAGTAAAGGTTTATTTTATTTTATTTTATTTTATTTTATTTTATTTATTTTATTTTATTTTATTTTATTTTATTTTATTTATTTTATTTTATTTTATTTTATTTTATTTTATTTTATTTTATTTTATCTGGTGCAGCTCTCATGGACGAGGTGGCCACACACTGGACAGGGGTTTGTCCACAGCCCATCTCTGCTGGCTGAGCTCTCGTTCGTGGGAAAGGGAAAAAGAGCAGAGCCAATAATGCATTGGTAGTGTCTTTGTGATCTGTCAGCATCAGCACAAATCCAGTTGTTACAGGAAAAGAGATGAGCTGCTGTTGAGGCTCATACGCACACGTCTTCAGTTGTAGCTCAGACTCAACTTGCAGATTTCATCACTCCCAGACAGACTGACAGCTGTGCCGTGGGATCAAAGGGGAATGGGGCAGTGTGACCCTTCCCTTCCCTTCCCTTCCCTTCCCTTCCCTTCCCTTCCCTTCCCTTCCCTTCCCTTCCCTTCCCTTCCCTTCCCTTCCCTTCCCTTCCCTTCCCTTCCCTTCCCTTCCCTTCCCTTCCCTTCCCTTCCCTTCCCTTCCCTTCCCTTCCCTTCCCTTCCCTTCCCTTCCCGTCACTCTGTGTCACTCTCCCCACCCCACATCTGCCCCTTTCTGTTTTTACTCTGTTTTTCCTCTGTTTTTCCTGTTGTGCTCGCAGGGCAGGCCGGAGTTTTCAGAGGTTGTCACCAAGCTGGAGGAGTGTCTGTGCAACATCGAGGTGAGGAGGGGAAGGGTGTGCGGGTGGGACTGGGACAGGGATGGGGACAGGGGACACAGGGATGGGACAGGGGACACAGGGACAGGGATGGGACAGGGGACAGGGACAGGGATGGGACAAGGACGGGGACAGGGATGGGCCAGGGACAGGGGACACAGGGATGGGGACAGGGCCATAAACAGGGGACAGGGATGGGACAGGGACAGGGGACCAGGACAGGGATGGGACAGGGATAGAAACAGGGGACAGGGATGGGACAGGGACAGGGACCAGGACAGGGATGGGGACAGGGAACACAGGGACAAGGACAGGGACACAGGGACAAGGAACAGGACAGGGATGGGACAGGGACAGGACAGGGATGGGACAGGGACAGGGGACACAGGGATGGGGACAGGGACAGGAACAGGGGACAGGGATGGGACAGGGGCAGCGAACACAGGGATGGGGCAGGGACAAGGACAGGGATGGGGACAGGGAACACAGGGACAAGGACAGGGACGGGGATGGGACAGGGATGGGACAGGGGACACCTGGATGGGACAGGGGACACAGGGACAGGGATGGGACAGGGACAGGACAGGGACAGCGGTGGCCGCGCAGCCGCAGCAGCACGGGGCACGGCTAGCGGAGAGGGTGAGGATCACGCCACAACGTGCCTGTGTCTTCAAGCAGCTGGTGTCGCCGGGCTCCAGCAGCAGCAGCGGCTCGCTGTCGCCCTCGTCCTCGTGGGAGTGCCTGGCGGCCCGCGGCGGCCCGGGCCGCAGCCATGTGGCCGCGCTGCGCAGCCGCTTCGAGCTCGAGTACGCGCTGCAGGCGCGGGGCGGCGCGGCCTGCGGGCCGGGGTGCGTCCGGGGAAACGGGGGACACGGGGGGACACGGGGGGACACGGGGGATCTTCTGGGGTGGGGATGGACGGGGGGCACGGGGTGCGTCCGGGGAAACGGGGGACACGGGGGATCCTCTGGGGTGGGGATGGACAGGGGACACGGGGGACCCGCGGGGCGGCGCGGCCTGCGGGCCGGGGTGCGTCCGGGCAGCGGGGAACGGGGGGACACGGGGGATCCTCTGGGGTGGGGGTGGACAGGGGAGCACGGGGGGCACGGGGTGCGTCCGGGGAGCAGGGGACACGGGGGATCCTCTGGGATGGGGCTGGGGGAGAACAGAGGGCAAGGGAGGCCCGTGCGTCCTGGCACCTGGGGTGGGTCTGTGGGGCTCTGGGGGCTCCCCGGGTGACTGCACGGAAAGACAAGGCTGTGCTGCTGGGAGGTGGCGTGGTGGGACCAGCACAGAGCTCTGGGCCTGTGCCATCACCTGTGTCCTGTGCCATCTCCTGTGCCATCACCTGTGTCCAGCTCACAGCTCAGGGCCTGTGCCATCCCCTGTGTCCTGTGCCATCCCCTGTGTCCTGTGCCATCACCTGTGCCATCACCTGTGTCCTGTGCCATCTCCTGTGCCATCACCTGTGTCCAGCTCACAGCTCAGGGCCTGTGCCGTCCCCTGTGTCCTGTGCCATCCCCTGTGTCCAGCGCAGCACATTATTGTACCACTAAGTAAATACCTGAGCTGTTAGACCCTGCCACTGGGAGAACTGTTTTCAAGGGCAAACACAGCAGCTCTCATCTCTAGGATCAGGGATGAGCCATATGTTGTCAGGACAGTGGGTTTGGGCCTTGTCTTCCTCACCTCAGAAATGTGTTTGCAAGAACCTTTTAGCAGTGGCACATCAACTACATGTCAGTGACTCTGGATTGATGCTGGAGTTGTTTCCAGGGTGGCAATCCAGAGACAGCTGTGAGCCAGACAGGGTATTTAAGGGCAGTCACTCTCAGAAGGGTAACTGGGGGTCATGGTCTCACTTCATGACTTATTCTTGCTTTTCATTTACTGAACTGCTGTGGCCAGGCCCCAGGCTGATGGCTCATGGTCTGGATATGTGCCACCATCAGTCTTACCTAAACTGACACGTCCTGTTTAATTGCAGCACTGGGCAGCCCCCTGCTCAGGGCCTGTCTCTGGATGACATGAGGAGGAGCTTCCAGTACCCCCCCGTGGACAAAAACGGTGAGCTGCTGCCAACAGCTGGTTGTGCTGGCACTGCAGGGTGGCCAGAGCACTCTGTGACACCCTGTGTCCCTCTGTGACTCTCTGTGTTCCTGCAGAGTACGTGTCAGTGCTGGCACTGCAGGGCACCCTGTGACCCTCTGTCACCCTCTGTGTCCCTGCAGGGTATGTGTCAGTGCTGGCACTGCAGGGTGGCCAGGGCACTCTGTGACCCTCTGTGTCCCTGCAGGGTACGTCTCAGACCCCCTGAGCACCATGAGGTTCCACCCCTGCAGCAGCAGCAGCCTGGAGGACAACAGCTGAGGGAGAGAAGGAGCATCAGCCTCGCCATGGAGCCCTGAGTGCCGCCCTGCCAGCCCTGGGCAGCCCCAGTGCCATGGCCAATGTCCCTGTCCTGCACCCTGAGTGCCCTGCACAGCCCCAGTGCCATGGCCAGTGTCCCTGTCCTGCACCCTGCCAGCCCTGGGCAGCCCCAGTGCCATGGCCAGTGTCCCTGTCCTGCACCCTGAGTGCCCTGACAGGCCTGCACAGCCCCAGTGCCATGGCCAGTGTCCCTGTCCTGCACCCTGAGTGCCACCCTGCCAGCCCTGCACAGCCCCAGTGCCATGGCCAGTGTCCCTGTCCTGCACCCTGCCAGCCCTGGGCAGCCCCAGTGCCATGGCCAGTGTCCCTGTCCTGCACCCTGAGTGCCACCCTGCCAGCCCTGCACAGCCCCAGTGCCATGGCCAGTGTCCCTGTCCTGCACCCTGCCAGCCCTGGGCAGCCCCAGTGCCATGGCCAGTGTCCCTGTCCTGCACCCTGAGTGCCACCCTGCCAGCCCTGCACAGCCCCAGTGCCATGGCCAGTGTCCCTGTCCTGCACCCTGAGTGCCCTGCACAGCCCCAGTGTCATGGCCAGTGTCCCTGTCCTGCACCCTGCTCTGCACCTCCCTCAGCTTTTCCAAACAGCTCCCAAACTGTTCCAAAGCAGTTTGTGGGAGTGCAGGTAGCCTGTCCTGTTCCCAGAGAAGCCCCAGCACACTGAAACATTTACCAAGAATGAGATGCTGAGAGGATTCCTACCCTGCCAGTGACACGTGTCTGTTTGTCCAGCTGAGCCCCAAAGGCACTGGGGAATTCCCAGCCAGGACAGGCACCTTGCAGACTCCTGACAGATTCCTGAGCTGCCCCTGCTGCCCACAGCCAGCACCCTGGGAGGTTCTGAGCCACCACTGCACGTCTGCCAGCCAGGGCTGGTGTCTGGAGCTGGACTTTAAACCTTTGCCATCTGTGTCTGCAGTGCTCAGCTGGCGTGGCTTTGAGCTGGTGAAATGCATTCTTCAGCTGTGGAGTGTCAGCAGGTGCCAGCTGGGTGAGACACACCTGAGGCACCAGCATCAGGAGCCAGTGACAGGCAGCTAGAAACACCTGACACTTCAGGGAGTTAAAAAACCCTTCCTGAGGAGCCAGGAATGAGTTTTGCCAGTGGCAATGCTGTTGGATAGTTTGCCTTGCTCACATATGCTCACTTCAATAATTAGTCTTTTTTTCCTTCTTGCTGCACATCTTGCTTTTCCCTAAGTACAACCTACTTTTCACTTTGAAGTTAATTACTAATTAGCACCATAGGAGAGGAGAAAGGAAGAATGGGAAGCTTTTCCAAAGCTATACAATTATCCATTTCACAGTTTTGCTTATTACCAAACTTCTGCCTGCTCAAACAACAGGGACACTAATGGTCTGGAAGTCCAGATACGTGTTCCTAACCTGGGGATCCTTTCCCCCAGCTGTTACAAACATACACAAAAGTGTCACTTATAAATATGTCAGGAATGTTAAATACTGAACTGTTACTCCTTACTGTACACTATAGGTGTTACATTATGCATTCTAGCTCCTTACAGTGACACTGCTCAGGTCACCAAAGCCTTCACTGATGCCCTGGGTCCCCCACATTCCCAGAGGGGCTCCCAGGGAGTCTCTGCAAAGGCAAATCCGTGCATCCCTCTCTGTCTTTGCTCACCTGTAACCTGGAATCGCTGCCCAGGTGTGGCCACACCTGCAGCCCTGGCAGGAGCTTTGGAGGGGCACCTGCACAAGGAGCTTTAGGGGCACAAACAGCCAGCCCAGCATCAGTCAGCCCTCTGGCAGCAGAGACAGACCCTGAGCTCAGCCCTGCTGCCCTCCAGGTTATCCCCACAGTCGCTGCACACACTGGAGGAGCTGCACACACTGGTGCAGGTGTTTAATGGAGCTGAGTGAACACGCAGGTGTGGGCATGGACACAAACACAATCCTCTGAGACAGCACATTGCAGACAATGTACAAATGCAGCCATCCCTAGTACAGGAACGTCTCTAGGAGCAAACACAGCAGCCACTTGGTCACACTCGAGTTTCCAGTTCCATGTGGGTTGATCTGAAGTGACTCAGCACCAGCCCACTCACAGTCCTGCTGATGCCAGTGTCCACACCGCGGACAGCGTGCGGAGCTCGGAGCTCCCGAGCAGCAGGGAGGGGCAGTGCCCCAGGGCTCCCCAGTGCTCCGGAACCGCGACCTGCGGGGAGGGGGAGCTGCCAGGATTGATGCCACAGCAAAGGGGGTTATTTGCACGAGATTTGGGGAACGGGAAACAACGCAGAAGCGGCCAAAGGATTTATCATCCCTTGGCCCAGCCACCCTCGGCAGACGTTTAAGGAACGGACAAGGAATGGGACGAGGACGGCTCTGGATCTGCCGGCTGTGGCTGGGCGCCCGGGCACAGCCCCTCTCCCCCCGGGGTCCCGCTGCCCCCGGGCTGCACCGCCCCATCCCCGCGGGCAGCGCTGCCCGGGGAGCCTCCGGCACCGGGCTGTTCGCCCCGGGACGCTGTTCCGAGCCCCTCCGCCCCTGTGCCGCTCTGTGTGCCCAGCACTGCCCCTGCCACCGCCTCCTGTGCCACCCCCTCCTGTGCCCCCAGCACTGCCCCTGTCACCCCCTCCTGTGCCATCGCCCCTGTGCCCAGCCAGCCGGTCCCAGCCATTGCCGGCCCTTTGGCCATTGCTGGCCCCCCGGCCAGGGCTGCTCGCCCGGGCTGCCCGCCCAGCACAGCGATGGCCACCAGCCCCGGCTCCCCGGGCCGCCTCCCCTGCCCCGTCCCTGTCGCACGGCCCGGCTCTGTCCCCGCTGCCCCAACCTTGCTCTCCTCCCGTCCCCAGCCCGCTCCTGCAGACCCCGCCGCCACCTCTGCCCCGGGTTTTCCTTCCGCTGCTCTCTGGGTCTCTGCTTCGCCGCTCCCAGACTTCGGGGTTCCATCCCAAAATGTTTCTGCTGCATCCTCCTCCTCCTCCTCCTCCTCCTCCTGCTCTGCCGGCAGCTCTGGCGACCCTTCAGTGCCAGGATCCCCCCGGGCACCCCCCAGTGCCCCCAGCCCAGGTGTCAGTTCCAGTGCAGGAGCCTCGTCGGGCTCCACAGACTGTTCCACCGCGTCCTCCGCTCTCTGTGGAGCGTCCCCTCCCTCCTCCCATCCCTGAGCACCCTCAGGTGCTGCTGCTCCGGCTTTCCCCATCTCCGCCCAGGCTTCCCCTGACGCGTCCAGCTGGGAAAACTCAGCTGGCTTTACAAACCCTTCTTCTCCGGGCATTCCTTCTCCTGTTTGCGTATCCCCTAGTGCTTCCCAGAGAGCCCCAGGCTTCCCCCTAGCCCGCTCCCCTTCGGAAATGCCCTCTCCAGCACTCTCTCCTCCTCCAGGGCCGGTAGCAGTGCCATCCGCTGCCCGCTCTGCCCGTGTCACAGCGCCCGCCGCAGTGTCCCTCGCCCCCTGCCCTGGGCACTGCCCTGCCTCACCCGCCTGCCCCTCTGCTCCCCTGAGCCCTTCCTCTGCAGCCTCCTCCTCCTCCTCAGTGCTGCCCCCGGCCCCCTGCAGCCCCGTGTGTGTCCCCCACCCTGGCAGTGCCCCAGCTGGCCCCTGGCCCCCAGGCTCTGCCAGTGCCACCTCTCTGTCCATGGGCTCCGGCAGCACCTGCTGCGGCCCGGGTGACACCGCTGTGCCCGGCCTCCCTGCCTCCCCTGTGCCCGGCCTCCCTGCCTCCCCTGTGCCCTGCATCCCTGCCTCCCCTGTGCCCTGCATCCCTGCCTCCCCTGTGCCCGGCCCCCTGCCTCCCCTGTGCCCGGCCTCCCTGCCTCCCCTCTGCCCGGTCTCCCTGCCTCCCCTGTGCCCGGCATCCCTGCCTCCCCTGTGCCCGGTCCCCCTGCCTCCCCTGTGCCCGGTCCCCCTGCCTCCCCTGTGCCCGGCATCCCTGCCTCCCCTGTGCCCGGTCCCCCTGCCTCCCCTGTGCCCGGCATCCCCGCATCCCCTGTGCCCGGCATCCCTGCCTCCCCTGTGCCCTGCATCCCTGCCTCCCCTGTGCCCTGCATCCCCGCATCCCCTGTGCCCTGCATCCCTGCCTGCCCCGCCCCGCCTCCCCTGTGCCCGGTCTCCCTGCCTCCCCTGTGCCCGGTCCCCCTGCCTCCCCTGTGCCCTGCATCCCTGCCTCCCCTGTGCCCTTTTCTTTGGGATGTTCCTGTGCCGCGGCGCCGTCCTCAGGTGCGGGTTCGTGCAGCGCAGTCCCGGTGCCCGCCTGGGGCAGCGAATCCCTGGCCCCTGCAGCCTCTGCTCCGTCCCCTGCATCTTCTCCTCCGTCCCCTGCAGCCTCTCCTGCGGTCTCTCCTGCGGTCTCTCCGCTGCCAGCACGTCCCTCGGCACCGCCCTGCTCCAGGGCTCGTCCCCGCGCTGTCCCCCGCCCTTGTCGTGCCGCTTGTCCCGCTGCCGAGGAGCTTCCCTCCGGTGCTAGCAGGAAACAATGAGCATTGCTTTACTCAGCACCCCGCCGGTGCTCCATGCTCCCCGGGGCTAGCTGGTGCTAAAGGTGCCACTTCAATGAGGGACATCAGCCTGACAATTGCTGTGCTGCTTCTCATCGCATCCCCGGGCTCTGGCCATGGCTCTGGTACTGCTGTTCTGGCAGCTGGCAGAACGAATTTAAGTGGAAATGTTGATGCAAGGCCAGCCATGCCTGTCCTGCCTGCTCTGCCTCCCTCCCTTCCTGCAGGGAGCTCAGGTGTGTGTGTGCACACCTGTAAGCTCCACAGTGACACTCAGAAAGTCAGAAACAGCTGACAGATTCCAGTCAGGCTGAGAAATAACTATATCAGTAAAACTATAATGCACACAGAAGTGCATGTCCTGAAAAACATGTTGCACCCAGAAACCTCAGAGAAACCTCAGAGCCCCTCACAAGGTTCTGCAGAACTGACCTGGTGCATCTCCTGCAGAGTCCCTGCCACCACAGCATCCACCACCTTGGTCCTTCTCCCTGCCACAGGCCCCCAGAGCCCTGCACGAGCTCCCACTCTCCTTCCCAGAGCCCAAATTCTGGTTCTTGTCACCTGAGGGTGGCTCTGCCACTCCATTCACTTCATCACCAGTCTGCCCCTCTTCATTCACTTCCTCATATGCTTCAAAATCTTCATCATATTCTGAAACAGAAGAATTGTACTGTGAGACAGGAAACAGAACTCACAATTAACAAAGTTCTTTTTAAGCAGATGGAAGTTATTGCCATTGATCTCCTTTTGCTCTTGAATTTGCTTGTCTTTTTAAAGCCAGGAGAGAATCTAAGACCACAGATAGGAATGAGCATAGGTAAGAGCATGTTATCATAAAAAAGCATTGTGTTCTTCATAGAGTAGAAAAAATGCAGCAAAACTACAAGTATGATTAATACATAAAAATAAAAATAAATAAAATTACCATCTGTGGAAAGTACTAGAAACATTTAGAGCAGGGCAAACTCAGAAATTAAATGTAAGAATCTCTTATTACAGGAGAAAAACTGGTTGTGATGAAAAAAAAATTACAAGCAATAGAGAAAGCTGGAGAAAGGTAATATATTGTAAAGTAGGAGAAATGTGCATTGACATGGCTGAATCGCAGAGAAGTGCCTTCTAAGCTCAGGGAATTCAATGAGCTGCAGCAAAGGGCACTGAAGGGGCTCTCTGGTGTCACACTGCTCTGAGGGGCTCCAGGGCAGGGGAGAGCCCAGCACCAACAATCCTGCACAGAAAGGTGTGTGCACTCATATCCACACTCATATCCACACTCATACCCACACTCACTCATATCCACACTCACTCATATCCACACTCACTCATATCCACACTCATATCCACATTCACACCCACACTCATGTTCACACTCATATCCACATTCACACCCACACTCATGTTCACACTCATATCCACACTCATACCCACACTCAAATCCACACTCACATCCACATTCTGTATTTCAGCCAGGCACTGTCCTGGCAAGCTGTGGCACCTGAGAGCCCAGCACAAACAAATCCTGCACAGAAAGGTGTGTACACTCACATCCACACTCATATTCACACTCACATCCACACCCATATTCACACTCACATCCACACTCCAGATTTCAGCCAGGTGCTGTCCTGACGAGCTGTGGCACCTGCCAGGTCACAGAGCAGAGGAGCTGCAGGGACAAGCACCTGAGACAAGATCCAGCAGCACCTGAGCCAAGATCCAGAGCACCTGAGCCCGGATCCAGCAGCACCTGAGCCCGGATCCAGCAGCACCTGAGCCCAGCTCCAGCAGCACCTGGTCCCAGCTCCCAGCCCTTCCCAGCCTCTGCTCAGCTCTGCAGATCAGGACCCTCCTGAGCTACACAGGGAACACAGGCAGCACACCTGGATCAGGCAGGGAACACGCCTGGAATGGCAGGGAGCACACCTGGAGCAGGTAAGGAGGACACAGGGAGCACACCTGGAACACACAGGGAGCACACCTGGAGCAGGTAAGGAGCACACCTGGAGCACACAGGAAACACACCTGCAGCACACAGGGAGCACACCTGGAGCAGGTAAGGAGCACACCTGGAGCAGGTAAGGAGCACACCTGCAGCACACAGGGAACACACCTGCAGCACACAGGGAGCACACCTGGAGCAGGTAAGGAGCACACCTGCAGCACACAGGGAGCACACCTGGAGCACACAGAGAACACACCTGAAGCACACAGAGAACACACCTGCAGCAGGCAGGTGAGCTGGCCCTGCTGCCCACACCACCTGTCCCTTGTGCCCCTCTTTCCTCCCTGCACAGATTTCGTTGCTGCCCTGCTTTCCTTCCACCAGGGTTTAACAGACTGAAGGGACAGGAGCCCCAGGGACAGGAAGGAAGAGCTCCTCATGCAGAGCCAGTTAGGCAAACAAACAATCAGCAAGACAGTGAAAACTGGAGGAGAAAGGAGATTTATTTTCTGTGTTAAGAATCAGTTTCAGTGGGCAGTGAGTCTCTTTAGGTGACTGTCAGAAGGGCAGCTCTTCCTGAAGGAAGAAGGCTTCATTAATCCAAACATACATCTGGAGGGACTAACAAAAGTCAGGTGAGCGGTAATGGTGCAGAACTGTGAAAGCAAAAATAGGAATAGGGAGTAGGAATTAAAATCTGTCTGTCTGTGTGATTGCCTCTAAAGAAGACTACAATGAGGAGCAAGTGAAGGCAGAGGCTGAGCCTGACTCCTCTTCCACAGCTGAGTGCACCTTCCTGCACCCCGGGCTGCTCCAAGCCTGCTCTAAGCTGGGCTTGGGCACGTCCAGGCTGGGGCAGGCTCTGCTCTGGAGCCCGGGTCACATTCTGAGCTCATCCCTCACTCACCTGCTGGGCTCTGCAGGGCTTAGAGCAGCCCCTTTAACTCAGCCAAACCCACAGCCCAGAACAACCCTGCTGTCCCACTGCTCACGTCTGGAACTCTGTACCTTCTCTACTGGTGTCTTCATCACTCTCTTTTCTCTTGTCACATTCTTCTTTCTCGTCACATTCCTCGCTCTCGTCACATTCCTCGCTCTCGTCACATTCCTCGCTCTCCTCAGTGCACTGGCTTTCTGTTTCATCCTCGCTGGACTCCTCCTCAGTCTCCAGACTCCTCCCCACAGTCTCTGCGCTGGTTCCACAGCTCGGGGTGGTGGCCGAGGCCGAGTCTCCCGTGGATTTGGGCTCAGTGCTGCTGTCACACAGCTCGCAGCACACGGCACGGCCGCAGGGACACACCCGCCCCACCTTCCAGGACCGTCCCTTCCTCTTGGGAGGGGATGGCTTCTTGTCCAGGCCCATGGCAATGATGCACCTGCAGAACAACACAGGCTGGGAAACACCTCACTTTCCTCCCTTGGACAACGGAGGGCGGCAGACACAGCGAGTTTGTCAGCAGTTATCACAGCTGTTTGTCACAGCTTGTTGTCAGCAGGGAGCCCAGCACAGACCCAAGGGAGCCCCCCGAGATCCCTGAGGATCCCCAGCACCTCTGCCCACTCTCACAGCTACAGCTGACAGGCAAACAGAACCTCAATTATCACAATTTAACTTGGAGCTGCAGCAAGCACTGGCTGGGAGGACAGAAGCAGAGAAAGGCAGAGAAGCTGTGGGTCAGGCGTGCTCTGGAGCTCCCAGCAGAGTGATAACTGAGGGTTTGTGGGTGACACTGGGGGACACTGAACTCATCTGCTGGTCTAAGAACTGTGAGGGAAGAAGGGGAGTGAAAGTTAATAATTTTCTGTTTCTGTTTCTGTCCTGTTTATCTACCTAAGAGAAACCCAAGCAGATGGAAAACAAAATGTTTTGAAGGAGCTGAGGCTCTCCTCTTGTATGAAATGGAGTGATGTGCTCTCTCTTACAGTCAGGAGCTGCACAGAATGCTGACCTTGGCCAGCAAGCTCTCAAAGAAACCACTGCAGCATCCCCCCAGAGCCCTGAGCCACCAGGGAAACCAGCTGGGACCTTTGCTGGGCACCAGAGTGGGCACTCAGAGCGTGGCACAGAGCAGGAGACAAACCCAAGGGCATTGGCCTGAAGGGGTGTGAAAACATCCACGGGGAAAAGCAGTTAATGGGGATGGTTTCAGTCATCAGGTAAGGTCAGGGGGATCCATAAGAGGCAGGAAAAAAAGAGAGATATCACTGAGGGAGAGGGGGAAAGGGGGACAGAGAGGGGGAGTAACTCAGGAATTAACCCAATTTTTGGGTACTATATTAAATTCACTTCAAATCTTTCTAGAAATCACAAAAGGCTGAGATTTGGGCATTTCCTAAAATCTATAGCCACTATACAGATGCTTTTCACTCCTTTAAGCGTGCACTTGCAAAAATCATGTTCATTGTTAGACTGGAGCAAAAACTGTGGCACAGTAAAGTGGCTTTTTTTTTTTAATTCAGTTCTTATCTGAAGGAACAGAGTACAGCTCTGTGGAGAGTCCCTTGTTCCAACTGCTTGTTCTCTTTTAAAAATTATTAATTAAAAATATTTTATGTTAGTTTAATAATCCCCACGCTGTAAGTTTACTTGTATGGCCTGAGTTAGGAGAAAAGGAAGGTTTATGAACAGAAATTTTGGCAGAATCAGCTGTTGGTCACAGCCCTGACTCCTGCTTTCTGCGCAGATTTGGTTCCTGAGCCTCGGCAGGTGTTGAGCGCTGCTGCAGGCAGGAGGGGCAGGTGAGTCCGTACCTGTAGCAGGGCGGGGCTCCCGCCACGTGCAGCACCCTGAAGTAGCTGTTCCTGCTCCTCTTCTTGTTCCCTCTCCCGTTCCCCGGCCGCAGGTGCCGGTACTCGCAGCAGCTGCTCAGCCGCTCCGTCTCCGTCCCGTTCAGCACCAGCGTCAGGCTGAACGGGAAGCCCAGGTGCCGCTTGGACACGAACTGGAAGGTGTCTGCAAAACAGAGAGGGCTCAAGGGAAGGATTGCACCTCGCTGCCTGCCTCTTGCAGGTGCTGTGACTCAGCTGCATCACCGCAGCACCCAGCCCTGGGGACAGGGGACAGGGGACAGGCACCGGGACTCAGCTCTGCTCAGCTTTGTTAAACCCTGCCCATCATCTAACCAGCCCTGGGGACAGGGGACAGGGGACAGGCACCGGGACTCAGCTCTGCTCAGCTTTGTTAAACCCTGCCCATCATCTAACCAGCCCTGGGGACAGGGGACAAGCACGGGGATCCCTGCCATTCCAGGTGTGTTCCCTGTGTGCCCTGTCCAGCTTTGTTAACCCTGCCCCTCATCTCACCCAGCCCTGGGGGACAGGGGACAGGGGACAAGCACCGGGGCTCAGCTCTGCTCAGCTTTGTTAAACCCTGCCCATCATCTAACCAGCCCTGGGGACAGGGGATAGGGGACAGGCACCGGGACTCAGCTCTGCTCAGCTTTGTTAACCCTGCCCCTCATCTCACCCAGCCCTGGGGGACAGGGGACAGGGGACAAGCACCGGGGCTCAGCTCTGCCCGGCTTTGTTAAACCCTACCCCTCATCTAACCCAGCCCTGGGGGACAGGCATGTCCAGCCTTGTTAACCCCTACCCCTCCTCACACCCAGCCCTGGCTCTGGCCAGCCCCAGGATCCCAAACTGGGACAGCTGGGACAAGTGACAGTCACACTGCCAGTCTGGCCACTCACTGCTGCAGCAGGACAAAGGCCAGAGCCTCCCAGCCATTTCCAGTTTCCCAGAACACAATCCATCTTTTGCTGGTGTGATGGAATTGCACGCACATAAAAAGAGATGGGAACTGGGCTCCCACTATGTTCTTTTCCTTCTGGATAAAAATAAACATTCACTGATCTATTTTAGTAGCTCAGAAAACTCCTTTTTAATGGCAGTTTATTGCTACAACTGCTCTATTAAATATATATCTTATAGAGACCAAAGGCATTCCCAGCTAAAGAATGCAGCCCCTGTTCTGTTCCCTGAGTCAACCCTGTGCCCTCTCCCAGCCTTTCAGTCACTCCCACCCTAGTTTTCTGTTGGTCCTCTGTCTGCAAAGGCCTTTCCTGCTGATTTCACCCCAAGCAACACCCTAAATGCAACAATATCTGTACAGAAAATTAACCTAAGCCATGAGTATTTTGTTAAATCAATTCTCCAAACTCTTCTACCATCATTGCCAAAGTAATTGTAACCTCACTTTCAACCATGGGACAGTAGACCCAGATTTAATGTGGAGGCAGATGGTATAAACACCCCTGGGTGCAGATGTCCTGACCAAGCTGAGCTGAAACCTTTCTGATGTCAGGGCAAAGTTTTAGAAGAAGGATTCTGCCAGAATCAGTGTGAGCTCTCTGGCTCCATCCTCACCTCCTTCCATCAGCTCCCCTTTGTAGACACAAATGTTCTCAGTTCCACAGTACTGCTGGTAGACCTTGACTTGGTCCTTGTAGCCGAGGGACACGTGCTTGCTCCTCCCCAGGTAGAGCATGGTGACCAGGGCGTTGCTGCACAGTGGGGACTTGGGGTACCCCCGGGTATTCTGCAGCACAACATGCACAGAGATGCCGTCAGCCTGCAGCTCCAGCAGAGCTCACAGCTGTGCAGCACACACCTGAGACCTGCAGGCTTCCACAAGCACCGAGCTGATCAAACTGGGAAGTGTCTGTAACGTGCAGAGGGTCTGGGAGGTATTTCCAGCTGAAAACTCAAAGCACTGAACAGCCCAGACTGCAGGGACCAGCTCTAATGACCCAGCCCTGGCTCCTACACCTTTATCTGCAGGATCAGACTGGCTGGGGAGAGTGTTCACACACCAGGGCATCTCACAGCCCTGAGACTCCAGGATCAGACTGGCTGGGGACAGTGTGCTCACACCCAGAGCATCTCACAGCCCTGAGATTCCAGTGCCAGACACAGGATCAGACTGGCTGAAGTGCAGGGCTCTCAATAACAGCTGCTGCAGGCTGTGGTTCAGCACAGTTACACGATTTCTTTGTGCACTCACACCTTTCAGAATTTCACACACACACAGGAGGAGCCCAGCGCTCCCGCAGCATCACTCACCCGGACGAGCAGCTGCTCGTTTACAGAGCCGTGCACAGCAGTTCTGTATTCAATAGTTACACGTTTTCTTTGTGCACTCACACCTTTCAGAATTACACACACACAGCAGGAGGAGCTGAGTGCTCCCGTGCAGCGTCATTCACCCGGACGAGCAGCAGCTCGTTTACAGAGCCGTGCACAGCAGTTCTGTATTCAATAGTTACACGTTTTCTTTGCGCACGCACACCTTCCAGCATCTCACACACCTTTCAGAATTTCACACACACCTTCCAGCATCACGCACACCTTTCAGAATTTCACACACACACAGGAGGAGCTGAGCGCTCCCGCAGCGTCACTCACCCGGACGAGCAGCTGCTCGTTGAACGCTGCCGTGGGCTGCAGCCGCCCGCCGGGCAGCGCTCCCCGCCGCGCTGTCCTCAGCCGCTGCCCCCGGCGGGGCCGGGCGGGGGGCGCGGGCAGCGCCAGGGGGCACAGGGCGGGGAGCTCGTACGGCGACAGCGGCAGGTACTCCACCGAGGTCACCACCTCGATCTCGCTGCTCTCCCCCTGCAAGGCATTTCGCGGAGTGACACGGCTGGATCACGCACAGCTCCCGAGGGAACGGTGGCCACGGCCGTGGCAGTGCACCGAGCAGCTGCATCCTCCTGGGGATGGTCCTTGAACCAGGAGCTGCTCCTTGAACCAGGAGCTGATCCTTAAACCAGGAAATGATCCTTAAACCAGGAGCTGCTCCTTAAACCAGGAGCTGATCCTTAAACCAGGAGCTGCTCCTTAAACCAGGAGCTGATCCTTAAACTAGGAGCTGATCCTTAAAGCAGGGCATCCTCCTGAGCTACTCCTACCCAGGGCATCCCTCTGGAGCTGCTCCTAACCCAGGGCTGACATTTTGCCATTAACATATTTCCATGCTAAGCCCCTACTCTTGGTTTGCAAGGCAGCATTCATATTCCTCGGGAACATCCCCTGGAGATGCAGACAGCCCTGCAACAAGCCCTCTGCAGCCCCTCCAGGTCCCCCTGCACAGACCCTGCCTGCAGCTCCCTGGGGCAGAGCACAGCCCCAGCCCTGCAGGAGCAGGGCACAGGAGCAAGGACACCCCAGTCAGTCATGGCACAGGTGCTGCAGAATGCTGCTTGCTCCTCTCAGAGACCAGCCCAGCAGAGCAGAGAGGACCACAGTGAGTGAGACAGCACTGAGAGAACTCTGTGAGCTGCACGCTGGCTCTGATCTCCATCATGCTCTACACCTACATCTGATCCAGCTCCTCTGTCTGTGAGCACTAAGACACCACTACATCACCCACAATTTGAGCAGACACAAACAGGGCCAAACAGCAAATTCTTGGAGAGGGAGCCATGCCCATCCTGACACAGGAAATTGTGGCAGACTGTTTGCAGTGTCTGCCAGCAGTGCAGCAGGTCACAGCCCCACTCCAAAACCTCTCACCCCACAGAATGCATATCACAAAGCCAATTACATTATGTTCTTCTAGAACAGAAGACAAGTCCAAATATCACCTGAAGGAACTGCCAATATACCAAGACCGTGTTTGACTCTCATTTTCCAAGTCTACCAGTGTGATTTAGTTGAAGGAATGATCAAAAAAAAGGAAATTTTTGTTACTTTTCAGCTGTAGATGATGATGAAAACTTGTAGGACTTGCAAGTGAGAAATAATCCAAAGTTCCTGGAGTTAACCAGGTGCTGTCTCTCTCTACATAAGAGAAAATCTATGTAGAGAAAATTTTGTATACAGAGAGATTTCATGCTATAAAAGGTAAGCCACCACGTGTTTCCTGTGGTCAACAACTGGGCATTAGACCAGTAAGACAGTGTCTTGAAAGTTGAAGGGAAGTGAAAAAGGACAGCTTAAATGCAAGTTGAGCCCTTTGAAAGGGATGTTCCCTGTGGAACACAGCTCTGGGAGCTGCAGTGCTGAACCACATATAAAACTGTCCCTGAAATAATCTCCTTGCAGAGGGGACAGACTCACCCCAGGGCACAGCAGAACAAAGCACAGCCTCACCCCAGGGCACAGCACAGTGCTGCTGTGTGCAGAACAAAACACAGCCTCACCACCCCAGGGCACAGCACAGCCCTGCCCTACTCCAGGGCAGGACAGCTCTCTCTGGTGCTGCCCCTGCTGCTGCCCTGCTCAGAGCCTGGGGGCTGCTGAGCATCTCCTGCAGCTGGGCTGGGCCACAGGGAACTCTGCAACGGAAAAGAGAGAGAAAACCTCAGTGAGTGGTTCCAGCAGCACAAAGAAACCCAGCGCTGGTGGAGGAGTCTGGAGTGATGAGGTTCAGGTTCCTGCAGGACACGGCATTTAAAGTGTGTCTCAGGGAGCCAGACCCCTCAGGCACTCTGACCAACCACCCAAAACTACTCCTGGCCAGGAATCCCAGGTTTGCTCCTGGCTTTTCATGTGCAGCCTTGCAGCAATCCACTCTCAGAAACTGCAGCAGTGCTTGGCTTTCAGCACAGGCACCCAGGGAGCATGCACAGCAAAAACACTCATTTTTGTTCAATATTCAGTGTTCAATATGCAATAGTCAATGTTCAATATTTTGTTCAATACTTTTTCAGGCTGTTTTATTTCATGTTTTCCTTGTACTCCCTTCAGAATACCAAGTTAATATTTTAACTGTGTAACTGAGGTGTACTCACCACCTTAGAGAAGAAAGTCTCCCTGATTCTGTGAGGATGACCACAATGTCCAACACAACAATCAACTTCAAGTCCAGACAGGCTCTACATGAAGAGAAAGTCGTTCAGGACTCAAAAGTTTCTCTTCAGTCTGCACCAATTATCATTATTGATATAGAGAACCACTTGAAACTGAACTAGATATTTGATCTATGATATGATATTGATATATGTAATGACATATAATAATAATTTTATCTATATATATATATATATATCTCTATATATATATATATATATATATATATATATATATATATATAAAATATATTATATAATGAGCCTATATATATAGTATATAGTATATAGTATATAGTATATAGTATATAGTATATAGTATATAGTATATAGTATATAGTATATGGTATATATATATGTGCAATTATATTATATATTATATATTATATATTATTACATATATATTATTACATATATATTATTACATATATAACTATATATAATATATCTTACATATCACAATATTATATATAATATTGTGATATTGATTTATGATATGATATGATATCTATAGTATATATAAATATTTGACCTATGCTTGAGGCTGTAGCACAGTATATTTCAGGGGTATATGGACATTCCCTCTTTGCTGTTAACAAAGAGCAAAAGGCAGAGCTGCTGGACCACAGCCCCCTGAAATGAGCTCCAGTCTGGTTTTATCCCTTTATCCAGTTTCCCACCATACCCCCACCATACCCCCACCATTTTCAGGGCTTTACAGCACGTGTGGCCCTGTCTGCAGCCCTGTGTGCACTGACAGGGCTCAACACGCTGACAGCAGCCTGCTGAGGCCATGAGGCAGCTCAAGGGGAAAGGCTGGAGCACATTTATCAGAGAGCAAGGTTTGGGGGATTTTTCCAGGCTCTGATGTGCCATTCCTGCAGCATTAACCTCCGGAGGTTCCTCTTTGAAGGAAATCAGCCCCAGGTGACTGAGGAGCCACTCAGGCTCTCAGGCAGTGAAAGCTCAGCACTGAGGTCCTTGTGCACACTTGGAGCTGCTGTGCCTCCCTGGCAGCCCATCAGGGGCTGGTGGAACTCACACACTGAGAGCAGCAGGGCTCCTCTGCAGTGACCAAAGGGCAGAACCTGCGGTGGTTCCTGGGGGCCAAGGGCGGGTGTGGGCAGTGCACGTGGAAGATTTCCTCCAGGGATTCCTTGATTTCATCCATCTGAAAGAAAAGGGATTGTTGTCTCTGAGGCACTGAGTCCAAGCACAGTGATGTCTGCCTCAGTGCCTTTCACTGCACAGCTGTGGCAGTCAGCTGGCCTGGACCCGAGGGAACAGCTGCTCCAGGGAGGAAAGGAGACCGTGGGACATGGGAGGGACAGGCAAACAGCCTGTCCCAGCTCTGGCTCACTCTGCTGCAGCTCTCTCCAGCTGCTGACCCACCAGATCCAATTCATGCTGTTTCTGGGGATCTCACAACTCTTGGCTTGTTTGAAGGTCTCTCTCTTTATTGAGTTTAAGTGTTCTGCCCCTTCCCTGCAGGGACTGCAGCCTCTCCCCACCCTCTCCTCTGGCTGCCCCACTGAAGCTGCTCTGCCTCTCCCCCTGCCTGCTCAGCCTCTGCCTTTCTGCTTTCCTCAGAGGAGCCACCCGGGTGGGGTCAGAGACGGGCGAGGTGAGATTGAATTGAGTTACAGCTCAGGCTGCAGCTCCCAGCACAGCACACACAGATCAGGTGTCTGCAGGAGCAGTTCTGCTTCACCTCCCAGACTATCCAGGGTGCCCTGACAGCTGCCAGAGCCCGTGGGGTAACCTCCCACCACAGGAGTCCCATCAGCAAACAGCACCTTTTAATTCCCACAGTGACCAGTGTCCTTCAGGAGAATCTCTTCCTCTCTTTACCCCGTGACTTGCTCACAGTTTATGCATTATTTACAATTTAACAGATCTGACATTATTTACCAGCTGCTCAACGAAGCAGCCACCCATTCTTCTCAAAGCATTCAGGTTTCCAACACAGAAATAAAATGCTGAGCATGTTTCTGCCAAGATGAGGATGACATTTCCCACATGAATTCAGGGGAGAAGAACCATTGGCTTCTATGGGATTTCAATGACTAACTACAGAATCAATTTAACCCCATGACACCTAAATGAAGACTCCCAAAACCTCTCACATTATCACATGCCAGCTCTGCCCAAACCCTGTGGAGGGACAAACAACCAAACGTGAGCTCAGTGCTCACAGCAGGCAAAAGAGAGGTCTAGAATTACTGGGAGGAGAATGCATCTTGAATTATTCATTCTGTTACAGTTCCCCATTTCAAAGCAGAAACAGTAGAATGAGAAAAGGTAAAAAAACAGCAACAGTAGTGAGAAGCCTGGAATGGCTTAGGTAAGAAAAATTCAGACTGAGGACCTTCAGCTTGGAAAACTGAGAAAAATGTATGTGAAACCACAGATGCCTTGGAAAAAGGCATCTAATAATACATCTAATACCTTTTAATAATTCAATAACTTTTAATAACTTTTAATAACTTTTAATAACTTTTGCATAACTTTTGTCACACTGAGAACCATGGAGCACCAAACAGACATGTCAGACAGCAGATACATTTATTACCACCCAGAAACGCAGAGAGGTGCATTTCATGCAATTCAGGATTAAACCACCCAACCAAGAACACTGCAGAAGCAGAAGAATAACTAGATTCAGGAGTTAAATGCATAAATGGAGTTAAATGCCTAAATGGAAGCTCTGAACTTCTGGACAAAGGATGAAGGAGATGTAACTGGGGAGGACAATCCTCTACTTGCCTGTTTCTTGTACTTTCCCAGGTCAGAGACAGTGCTCTTGTCTCATGACTCACAGGCTCAACACAGGCAAACTGGCAGCTCCCCCCAGCAGTGCTCAGGCCTTACCTTGTCTGACTGCATCCAGTCCTTCCCCCCAGTACAGCCAAGTTTGTTTCTCCTCCCCAGCTGGCGATGGCGCTGTCGAAAGGAGAGGAACAGAAATTCCATTACTGGGCAGCACGAGGTGCCAGAGTGTGCCAGAGCTTCTTCCCATGCCTGCAGGAACTCTTCCTTCTGTTCTGCACTTCCCATGCCTGCAGGAACTCTTCCTTCTGTTCTGCACTTCCCATGCCTGCAGGAACTCTTCCTTCTGCTCTGCATTCTTCTATTCTGTTCTGTTCTGCATTTCTCCCTGGCCATACCCCATTGAGCCCTCTAATAAACTGCTGTGGGCTGAATCTATCTGCATTCCACCTGCATATATTCACACAGCCAAGGGAACAACTGAGCACTGGTAAAGCTGTAGGAACCAGCTCCATTCCTGATACCCCACAGGCAGGTGCCCACATTTTGCACTCAGACAATACATACATAAACGTGTTCAAACTGGTTAGTTTCTATCAGGACCTTTTAAAGCAAACCAGCCCTGTGAATATCATCTCATAATCTGAGCTGCCAAGGAGCTTAAGGAAGCCAGGGCAGTGCTCTCATAAAAACACAGTTTGACAGTGGGAGGTTTCACGTGGGGACATGTCCTGCACAAGTGTCCTTTTTCCCAGCAGGAGCAGCCCTCCAGGGAAGCAGGAGGGCACAGGAGGGCCCGTTCAGCTGCTGGCTGAGCCCCTGAGGGCTGCAGCAGATCCCAAGGCTGTACCTCCATGTCGAGCACCTTGCGGAAAATGGCATCGGCCAAGCGCTCCTGGGCGTGTCTCTGGTGCTCCTTCCTCATGGCATTGAGGCGATATTCCCTCTCAGGTATGATTCTGCCACTCCTTGAGATCTGCCATGCACAAGCAGAATGTCACTGAGCACAGCAAGGCGAAATAAGGTGTGTTTTATTTATTATTTTGGAACAGTTTGATTTCCCAAAGGCATGGGGAGGATTGAACACTTGTCTCCCTGCTGCACCTGTCTGTGCAATACAGTCACACCTAGGGGTGCACCAGTAACAAAATGTTCAGCATATCCACCTTTACCAAATCCTTCAGCTTTCCATTAAACTCTGGAAAAATGACACTGGGCTGTTTAAACAAGTCAAAGATGCTCACAGCTCACAGTGTAAAAACCCTGAGTGAATAAAAAAAAAACTGAAACACTCTGCAGATGGAAACTCCCATGAGAAAAAGGAAATATGAAAAAAAAAAAAACATTCTGAATTGGATGTAGAACTGAGGGAAACCTTTCAGCCTCACCAGTCCTGATTTCTGAAGATGTCGTCTTATCCTGGCATTGCTGAAATATCCAACCAGGTGTTTGTCTGTAAGACTGTTGTAGGTTTCAAGAAGTCTGCAATAAAAAAACATGGAGATGCTTATAATCCCCTTGACTGGCAAATTATTAGAGTTTAAGTTAAAGAGAGCTGCCCAACAGTTTGCTACACAAAATGCACAACTGTATCTCTTCACCCTCTGGAAATTGGGACAAACAGAGAAGTCAGTGACACTGGGATGCAGTTTGTGGTACTGTAAACCCCTGTACAGTTTTACAGCACATATTTCAGTATGTACAGCAGATACTCCGCAGTTTACACACTCGGTACATGCTGCATTACACACTCAGCCTGACCTGGCTGTGGGGCAGGGTGTGCCTCAGTCACACAGAGACTGATCTCTTTTGTTTCCTCTGGCTGTGGGTTTAAATGCACTGTACCTCTATTACACCCCTTACAGCTGCATAATTCAGTTATACATCTATTGCCAGGCTGATCTGCCACACACAAAAGCACAATCAAGGAAGGAAAAGACAAATTTTTTAAAGTAAAGAGATCATGGATTTACAGGAATTTTATGTGGGGTTTCACAATAACCTCAAAAGTAGCTGCCAACAATAAATTAAACTTTAAACAAACAGGGTAGGTTACCCTTTTATGCCTGTTGATTAAACACTGGTATGATAGCAACTGTTCTAGGTTACTTTTTTACTCCAGAGTTTGAATTTGAAACCACCAGATTCCACCAACTTTGCTAAGTATTAATTTATGGTATCACCTGGCAACTGCATGTTGAGGCAGAGGAGAAACTCAATCCAACTCCTTTTCATTCACTTCCCTCCATCTAAGATATCCTGGACCATATAACTAGTTAAAATGCAGCTCCCACCTGAACACAGGGATGTGGCCAAAGGCTCAGAACATGCATTTTATCATTTAAATTATGAATAAACTGGCCCTCAAAAAGTTAGAATTAACTTCGAAGGTCAGAAGGGTTTTAGAGGAAATAAGGAAATAACCAACACCAGTTAAATCACTGGGGAGAATGCAAGAGGGCCCATGGAGCCCCAAGCAGCCACTCCTGCCCTAAATGCTGGCCAGGAACACCCCAGAAAAGCAACCACTGGTCCCCCTCAGTCTGCTCATGGTGTCAACAAAAGGATGAGAGAAGTTCTTGTCTGAGCTGTTTTGTTCAAGATTCCAGTGTTTAAAAACCACACCTTTAAAACCTCTGCAACAGGCAGAATTGCAGAACAGGGAAAATCTACATTAGGAAAAAACCACAGCAAAGGGAGAGCAGCAGCCCCACTAGCTCTGTGTGTCACTGTAACCACATCCCTTTTCTGGGCATTCCTGGGGCTCCTTCTTCTCTGCGCATTCATCCTGCCTATTCTTCTCTCTAAAAATGCTGGGGTTTTACTAGAACAGCAGAGTTTTCCTGGCACAGAACCTGAACTGACTGATCTGTGGATTTCTGGGGCACATCTGGAGCTCTTCTCAAGATGAGTGTTGTGTTTGTTTCTCTGGCATCCCAGCCAGTGACAACATGTCACTCTCAGGTCAGTAATTTTATATTTGGGGTTATTTAGAATTCTATGGTGCTGTGACCATTGACACTATTATTTATTAGCAGTACATTTGTTCTCAGCTGGCAGCTTACCCACAGCATTACACTCAGAGCCAGAGCTGAGTACCATGGTAAATTGTACCATGGTAAATTTCAGATCAGTCTCACTCATATCAAGGATATCAAGACAAAGCCACAACAGGAATCCTGTGTGTTTTGCAAAGCAAATCTTCACAGTTAATATTTCACAGTGCAATTAAACCAGTGACCACCAGACAAATGAAGTGAGAGAGCACCAAGGCTTCAGTTATCAACTGAAGGGTCCCAGGGCACCTGGGTGCCCGTGCTCTACCTGGCCCCTGTCTGCCACCCCCCCAGAGCAATTCTTAACCCCACAAAGACGGGGAGCCAGGAGCCAGAGGACTGCTCTGATACTGATTTCTTGTATGCCCCAGGAGCAAATTCTACCCCTGTTTCCTTACTCAGATCATTGCCCACTCCACCAGGATGTGCCAGATTTTGTCACAGCTGCGCAGAGATTCCCTGCTCCTCCCTGTTCGTCTGTGACATCAGCCCGAGGCGGGCGGGATTCTCCGAGCTCAAAAGCTGCGGTCGGCAGGCAGTAGCTAAGGAATGAATCCCGGGGGAACGGGGGCTGCCCGCGCTGCGTGCCGTGCGGAGCGGAGCCGAGCGGGGCACAGCGGGGGCACAGCGGGGGCACAGCGGGGTCTGTCCGGGCACAGCGGGGTCTGTCCGGGCACAGCGGGGGCACAGCGGGGCCACAGCGGGGTCTGTGGGGCACAGCGGGGGCACAGCGGGGTCTGTCCGGGCACAGCGGGGTCTATGGGGCACAGCGGGGGCACAGCGGGGGCACAGCGGGGGCACAGCGGGGTCTGTGGGGCACAGCGGGGGCACAGATGGGTCTGTCCGGGCACAGCGGGGTCTGTGGGGCACAGCGGGGTCTGTGGGGCACAGCGGGGGCACAGATGGGTCTGTCCGGGCACAGCGGGGTCTCTGGGCACGTCGGGGTCTCTCCTCTCGGGCACGTCGGGGTCTCTCGAGGTCTCTGGGCACATCGGGGTCTCTAGGGCAGACCCGGCCCCCAGACCCTCCCCCCCTCCCTCTCTCCCTCCCTCCCTCCGTCCCTCGGCAGCCCCCAGCCCGCCCCGGCCCCGCCGGGATTCCCGCACACCGCCCCTCTCACCGCGGCTGCGGCGCGCTCATGGTGCGGCGGATCCGCGCTGCAGCGCGTCCCGGGCGTCGCCAGGAGACGGAGGAGGGACGGAGGGAGGAGGGACGGACGGAGGGACGGAGGGAGGAGGGACGGAGGGAGGGAAGGATGGAGGGAGGGACGGGGGAAAGGATGGATGGATGGATGGATGGATGGATGGATGGATGGATGGATGGATGGATGGATGGAAGACTCTCAACAGAGAGAACTCTGCCAAATTCAACGGTGTGTGATCCTCATTCTCTTCCTCCATCCTTTTCAGCACTGCCAAGGAGCAGCATGTCCCAAAAAGAGAGCAGAACCGAGGACTCTCCAGGATGACACGTTCTCTAGATGGGTGGCTTGCACAAATCAGACCCACCTCACTCCTACTTCATTAGCTCTATTCTATTACTTCTTCCAAAATTAAAAAAATCCTTCCATTTGTCCAACACATTGGAAATTGACAGAAGAATAAACATTATGTGATATTCCCAACAAGTCAGTCCCAGTCCTGCTGTGCCTTTCTGCCAGCAAGGAGAGAGCAGCGACAGTGTGGTACCACAGAGCTGCTCTGACACCTTCTGGTGACAGGGAATGGTGACAAACTCCACCACAGTCCTCGGGACAGCAACGGTGAGGCCAGAGCAGAGACTTGCTCTGCATCTCTCCTCTAAACATCATCCACGAAGCAGTGGCAGCACTGAGCAAGACAGGAGCCCCTGCAAACCATCAGCTCATTCATGTCCTAGACCCCTACTCAGTTACTGAATTAAAAACCATTTAATAGTTGAACACTGAATATAGAGAAAAGGTATATAGTTTTATATGCACATTATCTCCACAATCATATCCATCATTTATCATTACCTTTAACCTCTGCTTAGTACTTTGATATTAGGAGATGTTTAACTTTGATATTAAGAGATGTTTAGTACTTTGATATTAGATGTTTTCCTTTCTCTAACAGCCCTGTCAAGAGGAACAGCAGGTTCCCAACACGGCACCACTGCTCAGGCCACATTCTGCTTGAGCCAACAGCAGCAGCCAGCACCTTCCACCTGGATAATCAGCTGAGACACAACCAGCACACACCTTACCCCAGGTCAATCACTAAAACATTCACATCAAAACCAGCCCCTACTCCTGTGGGAAGTGCTGCAAACAAGGAAACCAGCTCCATTCCCCCAGGAGGGACCCCCTCACCTGGGTGGGCAGGGTCCCTGCCTTCCCACAGCTGAGCTGGCCTCATGCTCCTCTCCCCAGGCAGCTTTCTGAAACACTGCACTGGAATCATTAACTCCAGAAACCTTCCATCATCTTCCCTGGCAACAGCATCTGCTGTGCCATGGATCCCAGGTTTTGAGAACAGGACACAGTGAGATGACCCCAGTGCAGGGCAGTGGCCCCACAGACACCTGCACACGAGCCCTGGAGCTGAGCCTGAGCCCTGCCCACTTCAGCTCAGGCATTCACAGGAACTCTGGGCCACAGAAGCCAGGCAGCCAGGGATCCAGGAGACTTTAATAAAGGTCACAGGAAGAGCTGAGATCCTCACAAGCAGCCATTTCCATCCAGCTGCTGCAGTGATGAGCATCAGGTCCAGAGGCAAATCCCAGGAAGCAGCTCCAGAGTGACAGTCCTGTGGATGAGCCAGGACACTGCCACCTCAGCTTGGAACTGCCTCTGCTCCAAACACACCCTGTCTGACAGATTCTGCCCATCTTCTGAGCTGAAAAGAGAGCCATTTTCTCAGTAAAAGCTTTTATTTCAAGTAAATTATATGACAAAATTTGAGTACAAATTATGTGGCAAATCTGAGTACAAATTTTGTGGCTAAAAGAATTTACAGTTCTAATTAACATGCATAGGGAGCTATTTAATTCTGTGTACCTGCAGAAAAGCAGCTTCATTCTGTGTTACCTACAGTAGCCTCACTCTGCCTTCACATGGACCATGACACCAAACCCTACCACCCCCTGCAGCACAAAGCACACCAGCAGAGAAAATTGATCACATTAATCAAAAAAGCTACCAAAATTATTTTACAGTAAATGCAGCTCTGCTCATTACACAAAGAAAATGTTAACTAATTAATCCAAGTGAGCATTTTCAGTGGCTGTCAAACATGATCAAAGGCAGGTTTATAACATACAGTGAACCATGTAAGCCAGGGTGCAGTTACAACAGCTACAAACCAAATGGGAAAGCTGCTCTTTACAGAAGGAGCACCATCTTCCCTCGGGCACCACTGCTGTGGATGATGTCCTCATGGGCCTGGGCTGCCTTCTCCAGGGGGTACTCCAAGCCCACCACAGGCTTCAGCCAGCCAGCTTCCACACCATCCAGGATTGCTGTGGCACATTCATGCCTCTCCTCCTGCAGGGAACAAACACTGTGCTTGGGACAAGGCCTTTGCATTTTAGAATAGTGTTGACAATTTATGCAAGAATTAAAGCAAATTCCAAACCTGAAAATATTTTAGGATGTTCTGAGATTGAATCAAAACATAAAGAATGAACTAAAGAGTGAAATTATTCTTTCTTTCCTACAAATAATTTTACTGTAAATGGAGGGGTGCTGGAACAAGCCAATAAAGCTTACTTTAAAATAGAAATGTTTCTCACCTCAGTTGCAAGGAACAGACTCACTCCAATAATGCTGGACTCCCTGCTCATGGTGTCTCTTGGGTTTATCTCAATGCGTCCTCTGCAGCCCACAACCTGCCCAGAGAGCCCAGAGCATCAGTCAGAGCTGTCCAGAGAGGTGCTGAATGCACAGCCCCAGTGACAGACACCCACCACCTGCTCAGGGACACAAACACCACTGCCACCCCCTGCCCAGCACAGACACCATCACCCATCACCTGCTCAGGGACACACTCACCGTCACCTCCCTGCTCAGGGACACACTCACCGTCACCCCCCCTGCACAGGGACACACTCACCGTCACCCCCCCTGCACAGGGACACACTCACCGTCACCCCCCCTGCTCAGGGACACACTCACCGTCACCCCCCCTGCTCAGGGACACACTCACCGTCACCCCCCCTGCTCAGGGACACACTCACCGTCACCTCCCTGCTCAGGGACACACTCACCGTCACCCCCCCTGCTCAGGGACACACTCACCGTCACCCCCCCTGCTCAGGGACACACTCACCGTCACCTCCCTGCTCAGGGACACACTCACCGTCACCCCCCCTGCTCAGGGACACACTCACCGTCACCCATCACCTGCTCAGGGACACACTCACCGTCACCCCCCTGCTCAGGGACACACTCACCGTCACCCCCCTGCTCAGGGACACACTCACCGTCACCCATCACCTGCTCAGGGACACACTCACCGTCACCTCCCTGCTCAGGGACACACTCACCATCACCCCCCCTGCTCAGGGACACACTCACCGTCACCCCCCTGCTCAGGGACACACTCACCGTCACCCCCCCTGCACAGGGACACACTCACCGTCACCCCCCCTGCTCAGGGACACACTCACCATCACCCCCCCTGCACAGGGACACACTCACCGTCACCCCCCTGCTCAGGGACACACTCACCGTCACCTCCCTGCTCAGGGACACACTCACCATCACCCCCCCTGCTCAGGGACACACTCACCGTCACCCCCCTGCTCAGGGACACACTCACCGTCACCCCCCCTGCACAGGGACACACTCACCGTCACCCTCCCTGCTCAGGGACACACTCACCGTCACCCATCACCTGCACAGGGACACACTCACCGTCACCCTCCCTGCACAGGGACACACTCACCGTCACCCTCCCTGCTCAGGGACACTGTCACCCCCCTGGCCAGCACCAGCACTCACCATCACCCTCCCTGAGCAGGACAGCAGCTGCAGGTCAGCATCCAGGTTGACATTGGAGAGCATTTCTATGATGATATCGACTCCCCCTGGCCCTGTGCATGCCTGGACAGACACAGGATGGCACTTCAGTGCTTGGGTACCTCCAGCTGCTTGAAACTCCACAGAAAGCATCCACTCTACAGCTTACAGTTCAAACGCTCACCACAGCCTTGCACTGCAGCTGACAGCTAGTGAGCTGATTGTTTCACTCAGCCCATTCTGCACACTCAGCACATTCTGCTGAGCTCACTCCTGATGTGATCCCACACTGAATCTGCTGAATGCAAGCAGCTCTAAATGCCACTTCCAGCCTAAGACTTCCCTTGTGTAGGAATGAAAAGGGCAGTGCACTCTTGCTCCTACATAAATCTACTTTGAAGTCTTCTGCAAACAGCTGTTCAGATTTTGTTAAGAACACCATAACCTGCATTCCTGAGTGCAGACACAAGCCTACCTTAATTTTCTCTGTGTAATTGGGGTCTCTGTGATTGAAGGCCTGGTGAGCACCATTCCTCAGGATCACATTCATGCCCTCCTCAGTTCCTGCTGTACCCAAAACCTTCAGACCATAAGCTCTGGCAATCTGACATGCTGCTAGTCCCACCTGAGGCAAGAAAGAAAACAAGAGAGAAAATAATTTTACCTCTTTCTCAGAATTTTAAATTTTAAATATTCTACCAGTGACTTGGAACTTCCCCATTTAAAAATCTAGTCTGGTAATGTGTTTTTTAGCCAATAATTTGGATCTTAAAGACAGCCAAATACTCTTTAAAAAAGAAAATATATTTACAGAGGTATGGTACATTTCTGAGGTTTTTTTAATAGCTATCAGCATTTGACATACATTGATGTAGAATGCTGAGTATCTGTCAAAGCTGGACCATATATTTGTGATACAAGTCTAAGGAAATTCTTCTCTTCACAGAATCACCTGCTGTTAATACCAGCATTATACATTGCAAAGAAAATTTGCAGATACAAATTTTATTAACACTATTTCTTTGGAAAGCAAATTCTCAATGTCTTCTACCAGATTTGCACTCCAGTAAGAACAGAAAAGCTACATTTAGTTTATGAAAATTTTAAAAAATAGTTATGATGCTAAATAGTATCTCAGAATAAGATAGGAATTCATCTTTTTGCTGTCTAACAAATAATTGAGGAAACTTGGCTGTTCACAGCAGCTGTTTGGTGCACCACCAGAAACTGAGTAAGTGCAGAGTGTGGGAGATCTAAAATAAGTTTGTTATGAAAACCCAGAGAAAACTAGAAGTGCAATTTCCTGTAGTATTCAGTCAGAGGTTTATATATTCCAGTACCTTTCCTGGTGCAGCCAGCTGCTGGCTCATGGGTAAACACATCCCAGAAAAGCACAGTCACCCTGACTCATCCTCAGAGGACTGGGAACAACTGAGCTCTGAGAAAATCAGAGCTTTTGCTATCAGAGATAAAACTCCCAGACTAAGCACCTGCAGCAAACACCTGCCCAGTGTGGGCCCCTCTGCCTGGGAACCCACACCAGCACTCAGTGTCACAGCTATTGGGAATAACAGGCCTTGTTCTAGGAACACAAAGGAGGCAAAAACCTGATCTGCAGATCTCTGGGTACCAATCTGACCATACTAACAGCCCAGAAGAGCAGATCCAAGCACAGAGCAGTCACAGCCCAGAAGAGCAGATGCAGCACAGAGAGCAGAGCTCCCCAGAAGAGCAGATGCAGGCACAGAGAGCAGAGCTCCCCAGAAGAGCAGATCCAAGCACAGAGCTGAGCCCCCCAGCAGCCCTCCCCTGCATACTCACCCCCCCACTGGCACCATGGACCAGCACGCTCTCCCCTGCTCTGGCACGGCCTCTGGGTGAAAACACAGGGAATATTGGCACTGATGGCAGTGATACTGGCTGAGCTGGGGCTGCAGATACTGACACCAGACCTCACTGTTCTCACAGCATTCACTCCCATTTATGTGCCAATTGTATCCCAATTTAGGGCTAAATATCATAAGCCTTTCTGGGAGAACAAGGAGGCAGAATAAACCCTGTGCTTGATGACTTGGAGCAATTCAGCCAGCAGCCAGTGAGAGCCTGGTACTGAGCCTCAGCTCAGTCAAAGCTCCTGTGACTTTGGCCTGTCACAGCACAGCAGTGGCTCTGCTCCACAGCTCCTGTCTGCTCACTGAGGAAATTAGGACTATTGCCCTTTTCTTCCCCAGCCAAAACAGCAGTGAGTACTGAAAGGAAGTCACACATATTATTCCATGGAGCTGTTCCAGATAGGTTCTCTCAAGGAAAAAGACTCCAGAGGAAAACAAAGTCACAAGTTTCTAGGTCACAATTACCTGACAATTCCATCAGTGCAATGTTTTTAAACACTTCCCACTCACCGACCTCCCCACTTCACAGGACAGTGAAAACATGACCTTTGGTACTGCAAATATCAAATATCAAAGTGCACAAGCAGAATTTGGTGCCTTACTTCTGGAACAGGGCTCTGTAGGCAGTGAAGTAGGGCACCCCAATGGCTGCCCCCTGCCTGAAGTCCAGTTTGTCTGGCAAAGGAAAGACTCTGTTGGCTGCAGCAACTGCATACTCTGCATATCCTCCAGAAAGTGTTTCAAGGGTGAAAACTCTGTCACCTTTCTAGAGTGGAGGGAGAGAACACAGAGAAATCAATCATTTTCCTTACTTTTTCCTTAATAAACATTGAGAAGAAACTTACAGGGCTCTGTTACATAAATTCCAAACCAGGAAATTCCAGCCCAATTTTACCTAAAATTTTAATGTTTGTTTAGGACCAAATGTCTAATGACTTAAATGGGAGTAGCAATTTTAAAACTAAATTGTTGTCATAGATATCTTTTAGTAAATGGATATTTGCCTTGTCCTGTCCCATGACTTTCCCACTGAGAAATCCAAGTAAAATTATTAGACAGGGGTAATACAGTATTTGAACAGTTTTGCCAACAAATTTCACAGTTTATGGAGCTTTACAAGTAAGCACTTTCCATTTCTCAAATACTTTACAGAAAACTTTTCAGTTCTGAAAATTACTGAAATTTCAGCGCCTGAAATTATTACACCCAGCAAGAAGCACCCAATCTCAACTCCTTCTGCAGTGCCAGACTGCAGTGCCTCTTCTGAGACCTCAGAACCTCAGGAGGGCTCAGCATGCCCACAGTCCCACCAGCAGACTGGTTTGTGGGGATCCCACAGTGTGCACAGGGATTTCCCCCTGAAGAGATTACATGACTATGAGCAACAAAACCAGGTGCAGCAGCACAGCCAGCAGCCCAAGAGGAGCCCCCAAACAGCAGGGAGGACAGCCCAGAGTGCACACACCTTGAATGCAGTCACCTGCTCCCCAACCCTCTCCACCACCCCAGCCACGTCCGAGCCAGGCGTGTAGGGCAGAGCTGGTTTCCTGGCGTAAGTCCCAGAACGAATGTAGGTCTCAACAGGATTCACCCCACACACATGGACTTTGATTAGGACCTGAAAGACAAGAAACACTTCTTAAGCAGCAACTAAAATGATTTAGCCTTTGAATTCACAGCACAGAGCTGTAGCAGTTTTACTGAATTCTCAAGCAGGCTCTGTGACAAGGCAGTGTCACACTGAAGCTGGTTTCAGGAAAACCTTGGTGTGGGATACACAGCCCACTGCAGAGTGAAGAGCCCACATTTGGTAGGATGGTACCCCAGGCAGAATGGACACACTGTTCAAAGCTCACCTGCTCCAGCTGTGGGGTTCTGGGCTGCCCCCCTCCTTCTGCCCTGCAGGCACCTGCCAGCTCCATTATCACTGTCTCCCTTCACAGAGCTCACATGTACCTGGTTCTCTTTGGGAACAGGAACTAACACATCTGACTGCAGCTTAAGCACCTCAGGGCCACCGAATTCGAACACTCGGACCGCTCTCATCACACTCCTGGCGGCTGCCATGGCAACCAGAGGATCTGCTGGAGAAACACGAGATCCTGGGGCCTGCTGAGGCCACGGGAGCCGAGCCACCAGGAGATGGGCACGGCCTGGAACAGCACTCACGGCGGGGACAAAGTGCAGACTGAGCCCGTGGCACTGTGTGGGCTGTGCTTGGTCCTGTGACACACTCCCACCTGTGCCCCAGACCCCGCCCACAAACACACCTGTGCCCCAGGCCCCGCCCACAAACACACCTGTGCTGTCAGACCTACCCACAAACACACCTGTGTCCCAGACCCCGCCCACAAACACACCTGTGTCCCAGACCCCGCCCACAAACACACCTGCTCAGACCCCGCCCACAAACACACCTGTGCCCAGGCCGCGCCCACAAACACACCTGTGCCCCAGGCCCCGCCCACAAACACACCTGTGCCCCAGGCCCCGCCCACAAACACACCCACTCCTCCAGCCCCGCCCACAAACACACCCACTCCTCCAGCCCCGCCCCTTGATCCGCCCCTTGGTCCGGCCGTGCCCCGGAAGTGCTCCTGCGGTCAGGCCCCGCCCCTTCGGCCCCGCCCCGCCGCCGCCTGAGGCCCGGCCGTGCCGCCGTGGCGGTGGAGCCCGGCGCGGTAGCGCAGAGCCGCCGCCCTCCCGTTCCGTCCCGTCCCCCCGGAGGAGCGCCGGGGAGCCCCGCGCCGCCCGCCCACCTGCGGCCGGCCTGCCCCCGCGGCGGAGCGCGGACAGGGCGGGTGGGACCCGGGCGGGAGGAGCCGTGAGGGGCTGTACCGCCCCCGGCCCCGCCCCTCGCACCGCCCCCGGGCCCCGCCCCTCGCACCGCCCCCGGGCCCCGCCCCTCGCACCGCCCCCGGGCCCCGCCCCTCGCACCGCCCCCGGGCCCCGCCCCTCGCACCGCCCCCGGGCCCTCGCACCGCCCCCGGTCCCCGCCCCTCGCACCGCCCCCGGTCCCCGCCCCTCGCACCGCCCCCGGCCCCGCCCCTCGCACCGCCGCGTCTGTCCCTCGCGGGCCGCCGTCCCCCCGCCATGGCGGCGTTCGCGCGGCGCAAGGCTCAGCGGCTGGCACGGCCCGACCCCAGCCGGAAGCGCGCGCTGGACGCGCGGGCCGCGGGGCTGGCGCGGCTCCTGAACGCGCGGGAGCGCTTCTGCACCGCCAGCTCCTGCGACGGCAGGGTCACCGTGACGGTGGGTCCGGCAGGGAGGGGCAGCCTGGGGGCCGGAGGGTCATCCCGGGGCCGGTGGGTCATCCCGGGGCTGGGTGCCGGGGTGCGGGTCTCGCCCGCCCCGCGGGTTTTGCCGGCACTGCTCTCAGCTCCCCGAGCTGCCCCCGTTCCCGGTGCGTCCCCGTCCCTGTCCGTGCCCGGTTCCTCGGTTCCTCGTTTCCTGGGCCCAGCCCGCTGCTGCCAGTGCCCGGCTCAGTCGCGATGGGCTCATCCTCCAAGGGGACACTCTTTATTCAGAGCCCGGCCCGGACCGCAGCTCGGTCACAGTGTGGGTGACCTCATTCTCCAAGGGGACACTCTTTATTGGGAGCCCGGCCCGAGCCCAGCTCGGTCACGGTGTGGATGGGCTCACCCTCCAAGGGGCCGCCCTTTATTCAGAGCCCGGCCCGAGCCCAGCTCAGTGTGGGCGGGCTCACCCTCCAAGGGGCCGCCCTTCATTCCCCAGGGCCGGTTCTGCACGCTGAGCCATTGTAACTGTTTGTGTCCATCGCCAGGACACGGCCGGCTCGGGCATCCAGAAGAAGAACTGCACGTGGCTGCTGGTGACACATGAGCCGTGTGCCAAGGGCGATGTGGTAAGGGCACCGTGTCAGCATTTGTATTTATTAGAAATGTGTCATGGAGAACACATCGTGTCAAAGGGCTTTTATGTCCCCTACCGGGATGAATTGATGCTCTGCTCTCAAAATTAGCTTTTTCTTAGATGTGTTGCTTCATAAATTCTTAAGACCCGTTTTAAACTCAATATCAGATTCTCTACATAGTTATAAATGCAGCTGGTATTTGAGAAAGTTATATAATTTCTTACTGTCTCAAGTCATATTTAAAACTCTTGAGTTAAAAAACCTCTTGAGCCCAGCTTGCTGTGCTAGCAGACAGACATCTGAAAGTGGTGTAGCAGGGAGTCTCTTACACTTCACTGTTAATTTAGTATTGTTAAATCCTCTGAAATTAAAAACATCTATAGTGCAGGGGTTTTCATTTTTAGCATGCTTTCAAAATAATCTACTCTTTGCATATATTGCTTTGTCCCACAAAAGAAGCAGTTCCAGGGTCAGTATTTTCTCACTCAATACCATACGTATACATTCTCACACATGCACAAAAGTCTCCTCCAGAATATTTGTTTTCATTAGTATTTGTTCCAGCAGAGCAAAGCTTGCTGGAATTTCTATCAGAAGATTTCAGGCTAAGGAGGGTGCAGTAGGGTGTTGCTAACTCTTAGGGAATACTGTGATTTTTATTTCAATGTATGCTGTATTTCCCAGATGACAGCACTGGAGAAAGCCACTGGTGATGCTGTGTTCAAGTTTGAGCCGTTTGTTCTTCACGTGCTGTGTCGGGAGCTGCAGGATGCTCAGCTGCTGGTAAAGCCACGTCAACTACAATGGGACATTGTTGTTCTGTTACATTCCTGCCTGTGAAAGTAAAAGTATTGGTCTTTATAGGCAGTTGCACTTAGAAACAATCCGGGGTGTGCTGTGTGTTTAATAGTCAGGGTTGTAAAGTGAGCGGATGAAAACACACAGCTTTGAACTTGGAGTTACTGTATCAGAACAATGCCTTAGCTGCAGTTCAGCCTTGGAGCTTGAGGCTGTTACTGTACTCAGAACAATGCCTGGTGAGGGTGTTACTGTACTCAGAACAATGCCTGGTGAGGCTGTTACTGTACTTAGAGCAATGCTTGGTGAGGGTGTTACTGTACTCAGAGCAATGCCTTGGAGCTTGAGGCTGTTACTGTACTCAGAACAATGCTTGGTGGGGTGTTGTGCTCAGAACAATGCCTTAGCTGCAATTCAGCCTTGGTGAGGCTGTTGCTGTACTCAGAACAATGCTTGGTGAGGTGTTGTTGTACTCAGAACAATGCTTGGTGAGGGTGTTACTGTACTCAGAACAATGCTTGGTGAGGGTGTTACTGTACTCAGAGCAATGCTTGGTGAGGGTGTTACTGTACTCAGAACAATGCTTGGTGAGGCTGTTAATGTACTCAGAACAATGCTTGGTGAGGCTGTTACTGTACTCAGAGCAATGCTTGGTGAGGGTGTTACTGTACTCAGAACAATGCTTGGTGAGGGTGTTACTGTACTTAGAACAATGCCTTAGCTGCAATTCAGCCTTGGTAAGGGTGTTACTGTACTCAGAACAATGCTTGGTGAGGGTGTTACTGTACTCAGAACAATGCTTGGTGAGGTGTTGTTGTACTCAGAACAATGCTTGGTGAGGCTGTTACTGTACTCAGAACAATGCTTGGTGAGGGTGTTACTGTACTCAGAACAATGCTTGGTGAGGCTGTTAATGTACTCAGAACAATGCTTGGTGAGGGTGTTACTGTACTCAGAGCAATGCTTGGTGAGGGTGTTACTGTACTCAGAACAATGCTTGGTGAGGCTGTTACTGTACTCAGAACAATGCTTGGTGGTGCTCTGTGCCAGCCAGGTCCTTGGCTCTGGTGTCAGTGCACTGAATGCTGCCTGTGACTGCTGTGACTGCAGCAGCTGTGTGTGCTTGCTTTGTCCCTGGGGCAGGACAGCTGAGGGGCTCAAGTCTGGGTAGATAATTGGAATAAGTTTTTGGCAAAACCAAGACTGTACATTGCATTTCAATTCACCCATAAATATATTTTGCTGTGAAAGTGTGCAAGAGATGTTTAAACATTTCTTTTTTCTGCAGCATTCGGTGGCTATTGACTCTGGGTTCAGGAACTCTGGTATTACAGTTGGCAAAGGAGGAAAAATTACAATGGTAAGGACTCTGCTTCTGTAAGGGATGGAATGAAGTCATATTGTTACATTAACCTTGATTTTTGTACAAGCCAGGACATGAGTGGGGCTGGAGAGCTGTCACAGGGCATGCTGTAGCAAAGAAATAGCTCACTGCTTTGGGTGACAGTAACATAAATAATTGCACAGATAAGCAGGTTTTTTACTACATTACTACATTATTTAAATAACCTTCATAAACTAAGAAACTTTATCCCAGGTAAATCATGTGTGTGTTTACAGGCTGTGCGCAGCACTCACTGCTTGGAAGTTCCACTGAGCCACAAAGGGAGACTGATGGTCTCTGAAGAATATATTGAATTTCTGGTACATGTGGCCAATCAGAAAATGGAAGAAAACATGAGGAGGATTGACAGGTTTGTAAAAAAACACCAGTTCTGTTCGTGACATCTAATTTTTATTCAGTATTAAGTAAGGCATTAGTAGCCACTTTTCTCCCCTTGCATGTTTTGATTACATTCTAAAAGCATTCCTTTCTCAGAGTAATTTGCAGATCCTGAGCAAGTCTATAGAAACAGTGACTACAGGATTGTTTCTGCCTAGGTTCCACAAGGGCCTGGAGCTGGCTCTGGAGGCTGCTGTCCCTGCAGACACCTTGTTCCCCGAGGTGCCACAGAAGAGCCACTCAGTGTACCTGCACAGGAGAAAGAGACAGGCTGCTCAGGGGCAGGCTGATCCCAGCACACAGCTGGAGCCCCAGGAGGACACTGAAAGCAGCCTTGCTCTGCTTGCTGAAATCATGATATAGATATTTGAGAGCAAATGGTGAGCTGAAAAATGATTGCAATGCTCTTTTAAAGAGATTTAAACACTCCTGTGCTCCAAGTAGTAATGCTCTTGTACACTGACCAGAAAAAAGGTAATGAAGAGAACAGCAGGTGTAGCTACAGGACACAGAGAACAAAGCTGCAGAATGTTTTGGGAGTTTTTAAGTGACTGTTGAGTTAACAAAGTGGTACTCCATCAGTTACCCCAGAAACAGCTGGTTTGCTGCAGTCTTTCACCATTCTCTGTGGCAGCATTTCACTTCCAGCTTCTGGGTTTTCAGAGCCAGCTGCTCTGCAGGTCTCTCCCTCAGGAGCTGGAGAGGGGCTGGGGACAAGCACCGAGGACTGAAGAGCATCCACTGGTGAGACAGCCAGTACCTGAGGTGGAAATGGCTCAGAAACCTTCCAGAGGAGACTGTTGGACGTGGCTGGAGGGACTGGCACAGCAGCAGCGACCACAAGCAGTGCCCACAGACACTGTAACAGCACTGCAGTATTTACATGCTGAGAAAGAAATACAGTTTGTCAGAAACTGATGTGTGGTGTGATCCCACCTTCCCCTGAAGAATGAGTAAAAGTTCAGGGAGACTTTGTGGCATCTTACCACAAAAGCATTACCCTAACTGTTGGCATCTGGTTACTTTATCCCCATCTCTAATTGCTGGAGACTGCTGGGGGCCTCGTACTGACACTGAACAAGGCCCTACATCAAGAAAAATAAAGCATCAGGGCAACATGTTACTTCAGTATGTAGAACAGTTTTTGCAAGGTTTTTCTCATTTTTTACACCCCATCCAAGGTTGCATTGGTGGTGCTGAGATGGTTTTGGCACCCTGACCCCGTTCTGGGGCCAGCAATGCCTTCCTCCATGCACCACTGCCCCTACAGCAGGGATCACACCTTGCCCCATGCTCACCCAAGTTCCACCAGCTCCTTCTGAGGCTAATTTTGTCAAGCTGTGTTTGATTTCGAGCTTCTGATGGGCTGTAAATGTGCAGAGCACAGGCACAGGAAGAGCATCCCCAGGCATGGCAGTGGAGGCAGCACCCCTGAAAAGGGAATTCTGGGGGTTATGGCTGGAGGGAAATTCACTGGTAAACAACCAGACTCCTAAAACTCCCAAATCTTTACCGTTTGTCAGTGTGCCTAGCCACTTAATTAATCTAAAAGGTGTTTTTATGCTTGCTCTCACTGTGTTAAAAGTTTTAAAATGCCAGTTTTGCTCCCTGTGCACTCAGTTGTTTCAGGGGAGGCAGCTGGGTTGGTTCACTCCCAGGGCTGATTGTCATTTCTCACCCCACAGTGTTTGACGTGCACCCCAGGAAACCACTCAGATCAGCCCTGCAGCATTCCCAGCTGCTTGTGCCACAGCTTCTGAGCCAGCTGTGCTCCCAGCACACCCTGCACAAAGTCCCTGGCATCATTCTCTACGTGCCAGTCACAGATCTCGGGAGCACAGTGTTCTCTTGAAGCAGCTTCTCCCTCTGAAATTCGGGTGCTTAGGATGGTTTACATGGCAGTAACAGCTGCAGAGGGCACTGAAATCTGTGTTTTCACCTGGGGTTAAACCTCTCTGGACCAGGGCAGCTCCCAGGGCTCCTGCCACAGCTTCTCTTGAATTTAACCGGGGCTCAGTTTAATCAGCCCGAAGTTTTATGAATTTATCATATTAAACGTATCATGCACTGGAGGCTTAGCAGCTCTTCAGTACTTTTGGTTACCGAAACTACAGTTACTTTGCAATATCTTGTCAGTTTGTTTTTACGTAGTGGGATATTATGGGAAATGTTTCGCTTCATAGTTGAAACTACCCCAGTGGAATATGCTGGGTGTTTTGTGAGAAAACCTTCGAAAATTAATTTGTATATTTTAAAAATTTTATAAATGCATAAATTTCCTGAGCTGCTCAATTCATTTCTTCACACCAGGAGAAAATGAAGCTGGTAAGAATTGCTGTCAGACGTGCTGTGCTGGCAGTGGTGTGACAGCAAACAGCTGCTTGGGATCAAGCTCAGAGAATTCTCAGGTCTTTTTTTTTTTTTTTTTTCCTAAATCAGAGAATAACACCCAAATTCCATATAGAAATTATATTAAAGATCTTATTCTGCTTTCTGGATGCAGTTTATTTATGGTACCTGAACAGATAATGCTGTTTTGGTCAATTTTATACTGGAGGGGAAAAGCTTGTTTTCATTTTCTGCAGGACCCTGAGAAAATAAATATTTTTTCTCAAAATCAGGTTTTATAGTTGTAATTGTGATTTTTGCTGAGTAGTTCAGACAGCTCAGAGCCCAGTTGTTGGCCCGGCTGGCAGAGGATACCCGCTCTGTCCCATCCCAAACTGCCTGACTGTCCCATCCTGAACTGCCCGACTGTCACAGCCCAAACTGCCCAACTGTCCCATCCCGAGCTGCCCGACTGTCCTCCCGAACTGCCGGATTGTCACAGCCCAAACTGCCCAGCTCTGTCCCATCCCGGCTCTATCCCATCCCAAACCGCCCGGCTCTGTCCGAACTTCCCGCCTCTGTCCCTTCCCGGCTCTGTCCCTTCCCGGCTCTGTCCCAGCCCGAACCTCCCGCCTCTGTCCGATCCCGCCTCTGTCCGATCCCGGCTCTGTCCCATCCCGGCTCTGTCCCTTCCCGGCTCTGTCCCTTCCCGGCTCTGTCCCATCCCGGCTCTGTCCCACCCCCGCTCTGTCCGACCCTCCCGGCTCTGTCCCCCGGCTCTGTCCCCCGGCTCTGTCCCATCCCGGTTCTGTCCCATCCCGGTTCCGTCCCAGCCCAAGCGGGCGGTGATTGCGGTGCCGCCCGGGCAGGAGCCGATGCTCGGCGCATCCCCTCGGTGCAGGCGGGACCCTCCCGGGGTTCGGGGGTTCGGAAGGTGCGGGCATGACCCGCGCTAAGGGCGGTGAGATCCACACAGGCACCGGGGACCGCTCCGTGTGTGACACAACAGATTTTTCGTTTCTCTAAATAAGGACCTCGTAAATTCTGTTTTATCGTGTTGTAACCGCGCACAGGGAGCGCAGCTCTCCGCGCCCGCCCTGGTCCCTCCTGGGCTTCGTGGCCCGGAGGGTGCCTGGCGGAGGGGACCCGGACCCGGGCACCGACTGGCGGAACAGGGCAGCGAGCGGAGCCAGAACCGGGCACCGAACGGCATAACCGGGCAGCGAGCGGCGGAACCGGGCACCGAGCGGAGCTGAACCGGGCACCGAGCGGCGGAACCGGGCACCGAGCGGAGCCGGACCCGGGCACCGAACGGAGCCAGAGCCGGGCACCGAGCGGCGGAACCCGGGCACCGAGCGGAGAAACCGGGCACCGAGCGGAGCCAGATCCGGGCACCGAGCGGAGAAACCGGGCACCGAGCGGAGCCAGAACCGGGCACCGAGCGGAGCCAGAACCGGGAACCGAGCGGAGAAACCGGGCACCGAGCGGAGCCAGAACCGGGCACCGAACGGAGCCAGAACCGGGCACCGAACGGAGCCAGAACCGGGAACCGAGCGGAGAAACCGGGCACCGAGCGGAGCCAGAACCGGGAACCGAACGGAGCCAGAACCGGGCACCGAACGGAGCCAGAACCGGGAACCGAGCGGCGGAACCGGGCACCGAGCGGAGCTGAACAGGGCACCAAACGGAGCTGAACCGGGCACCGAGCGGAGCCGGACCCGGGCACCGAGCGGCGGAACCGAGCACCGAGAGGCGGAACCAGGCACTGAGCGGAGCTGAACCGGGCACTGAGCGGAGCTGAACCGGGCACCGAGCGGCGGAACCGGGCGGGCGCGGTCCCGGTGAGCTCGCCCGGCGCTCGTGCGGGGACCAGGCAGCGCCGGAGCCTCCCCCGCTCACCTCTGATGGCGGCAGGAGCCTTTTAAACCCCCGAAATCCCGAACGGCTGGCGAGGAAAATCCTGCTTTCCTCGGGGTGACCAGCAATTTTCCGCTAATGGGCATTTAAACGGTCCCGACTGCTCATCCCCGATGGATTCGGCATCCATGGGCAGCACCGCTCTTTTGTAACTTCTCATTTAAATATTTTTGTATAACATCGCTAGCAAAAATCAAGGAATATTTACAGGGCAAATGCACTCGGAGTTTATGCATATAATCCACTTTTTTCTGTTACTTTGCATCCCTTGGTGCTTTATTTTAGAGCTTCATTCAATTGCACATGGCCTGAGCCTTGTTTTGTTTTCTCCCACTTGAAACACCTTGAAAATACTGCAGAGAGTGAAGGGAAAATTAAACCTACCAGGATTTTACTTAGAGCTCTTGTTTTTCCTGTAACACATTCACCTCATAGTGACATACAGGATCCAGGGACACACCAGTCTTGGAAAATATCCAGGAATGCTGTGGGTAGCTCTATATGGGATCAGAATTCGAATCAAAATGTGCAATATTAAAAATGACCATTTTTCCTTCATTCCTATTACCTAGATATGAAAGTTCAAATTCAAGAATGTGTTTTCACATCCACAGCACTCTGGGGTAGTATTAAATGAACTCTGTTTAATAAAACACATTCCAAGTTGCTATTTTGATTGAAGCATTATACTTCTTGTCTTGCTATAAGTAGTTCAGATTTCACTGGGTCATTGAAAATTTTTGAATCTGTCTCTTTTCAAATCATATTCAAAACAGAGACATAAATAACTGTGACACAGATCCCTTCACAGCACAAACCAGGAGTAAGGGACTCAGTGCTGCACAGCCAGTGCTGCAGTTACCTCCCAAGACTGGAAGGAAATTTTGTCATTCTCCAACACGCTGATCATACCTCTCACAAAACAACTCACATTCATCCAGGGAGACAATGGCATCCCATTTTGTCCTCGAATCATTGAAATAAGAGGTATTTTGATCACAAATGTCTGCTATTATCAAAACACCATCATGATTTCCACAGGATTAGAATAGACAACCCAGGTGAAGCTGTGCTCAGGTCTCCCCTGGAACAGGTCCCCCCTGGTTCTTTTTTTCTGCATCAAGTTTCATCTGTTTTTAAACACTCTGTCACTGAGAAGAGCAGCCCCAGGCAAAGTCCCTAGTTCTGTCCAGGGCAGCTCACAGCTGATGGCCAGAAGTACATGGTCCAAGTCCTCTGTTTTGATGTTTTCTCCCTAAAAAACCCTAGAGTCACAGAATTGCTTTGGTGAAATAACCTCTAAGATCAACCCTGATGTGCACGTGAAAATCACAGCAGACTTGCAGAAGATGTTGGAAAAAATATTGACCTAAACACTGAAATATTTACAGACTCAGTTCTGCCTGCCTGAACCAGGGAACAAATGCAGTAAGTGCAGCTCAGGAACCAGGATAACCCGTGGGTTGGATGGTTGATGTCCCTCTGCCCACCCCGACAGCCCAGGCAGGGCTGGGGCAGCAGCAGCAGCAGCTCTGTGACCCCTGGGTGACAGCTGGGTGACCCCAACAGGGCACCAGGGGCCAGGGTGGCTCCTTTGGGGTGTCTGTGGGCAGCAGCTCCTGCTGCACCAGCACCCCAGAATCCCCCTCCACCTACATGGGTCCCCATCCTTTCCCTTGGGCAGTTCCTGTGCAGGTTTCTCCACCTGCACTGCACCTCATCCTTTCCCTTGGGCAGTTCCTGTGCAGAAGGTTTCTCCACCTGCACCTCATCCTTTCCTTTGGGCAGTTCCTGTGCAGGTTTCTCCACCTGCTCCTCATCCTTTCCCTTGGGCAGTTCCTGTGCAGGTTTCTCCACCTGCACTGCACCCCATCCTTTCCCCTGGGCAGTTCCTAGTGAAGGTTTCTCCACCTGCTCCTCATTCTTTCCCCTGGGCAGTTCCTGTGCAGGTTTCTCCACCTGCACCTCATCCTTTCCCTTGGGCAGTTCCTGATGTTTTCCCCCTCTGGGAGCTCAGGCAGGAGCCCTGGGCTGGGAACAGTGCTCAGGGCACTGCTGATCCCTGCCCAGATCTCTGCAGCAAAGGGAAAAGCCTTTCACCTCTCTGTGCTTCACACAAACTTCTGCATGTCAGAGTCCCAGGGGCAGAGGATCCCCCCAGACTTTTCTTTCTTGCATATTTCCACTGAGCATCCCTTCCCTTCCAGTATGAGATCAAGGAAAGGGGTGGTGGAAGTAGGAGAGCAGTAGCAGGAAAAAAATCTGACAAACAGCAACAGCTCCCCAACACCCCTTTAAAGTAATGATGATTTACCAAATGGTTGGGAAGTTGTTATAATTCCCTTTCCAAATTATTACTCGCCCTTTAGATTAGAAATGAGGCCAGGGTTAGCAATCAGCCATAAATGGTAGGATTTCTGAAGTAGAAGCACTTGTCTGATTGTGAAGTGGAGGCCATTATTGCCTTGATTGAGTCTTTTTTTCCAGGTTGTTTTTTTTTTTTTTTTTTTTTTTTTTAAGCTTGCTTGATTTGTGGCTGAGAGCACACATTCACCACGGTGCTGGGAGCAATCAGAGTCTTCCCTGCTCCTTTTTGCTCAGCGATTTAGGGTCCACTACTTTGGCACAGCTGCCACCTTTTAGCATCCATCAAGCAGAGATATTTTTTAAGTGAACTGCATTTTGTGTTTGCCTTTTATCCTCCCACTGCCTTCCTCATGCTTTTTCTCTCTTTTTTTTCCTTCCTTTCTTTTTTTTGTTTTTTTGGTTTTTTGGGTTTTTTGCAGGGTGGGGGAATTGATGTCTGTGAAAATATTGTGTGAACTTTAGTTCCAAGTATGAAGCTGAAAGAAGGCAGCTGAAGCTGGCTGGTTGTCATCTGGCTCCATGTACACATCAGATCCACACTTACACAAAAAATAGGGTTGAAGTATTTTCCTCAAGGACTGAAGTAAGCCAGAAGCACTGATGGGTGTTTGGGTGCTAGGGTTGAGTTTAGTTTGCCTGAAACTCAGTGTTTAGCCAAGAATTTGTATTTATACCATTTATTTCCAGAAATTTTCTCCTTTGCTAGCATATGGTATTTCAGAGCTCCTCCCCAGCTGTCTCCAGGGGTGTGAAGCACAGCTGGTGTGGCTGGTGCCTGGCAGAGCCCCCAGCCCATCCTGGGGCAGAAAAGGAAAAGAGCCACAGCAGGACCACCCTGGGCAGCCCAGCCACAGAACAGCAGCACCTTGGAAATGCACCAAACCCCCACTGCAGTGTGGGACAGGCCCTGGGGCACAGGGGCCAGCTGTGCCATGCAATGCCACCTAAATGGATGTGACATACACCATGTGATGATGTGATTGATGTGACGTGATGATGTGATGATGTGATGTAGTGTCCTATGATGCTGCATTAGAAAGTTAGTGCTGTTGTCTGTGATCAAACACAGGTAGTGGAAAAATATCAGAACTACTATTTCCTGGTGCTGGAGGCTGGAAATGCAGCAGGACAGGTGTTAGGGAATGTCTGTAACTCAGACAGGTTTGTCAGTATCAGTTTGGAGAGTCTCAGCCACAGAGCCAGCTCCTCTGGGTGGACTCAGGAGGACCTGCCCCAGAGGTTGTCTCTGTTTCTAAGAGCAGCCCCTTCAGTGCCAGGGAGGGGATGGGTGCCAAATCCATCCCTGAGGGGAAACAGGGCAGAGAGCAGCACTGGCCACAGACCAGCTTCCCTGTCTTTGCAACACTCCCCCAGGGTCTATCTGCTCATCTGACAAGAACCTTCCAACAACTGAAAAAAATGTTATATTTGAACAATCCTTAGTTAAAGTTTCAGCTCAGTTGAAATGTTGTGGTAGATGCTGTGGTTATTTGTGTGCAACAACCATCCAGTATTTTTCCAGTGACTTCTTTTTTTTTTTTTTTTTTTTTTTTTTTCCTAAATGTGTATTTCAGGAGAGGTTCTGTTAAATACTGAAGGAAGTTGGCCAGTGGCTGTTACCCACCAGCCTGCCCAGAGGTGTCTCCAGCTGTATTTTGTCAGCTCTGAGCCGTTTGCAGGGCTGGCTTGCCAGGCCCACAGGTGCTGCTGGTGGCCAGCCCTGTGACCTGCTGCAGGGCACTCTGAAATGCTCCATTTCTCACGGGTTCCCCTTTCCCAGGGTTACACTCCTTGTCCTCACACCAGGTGCTTGGCTCCAGCAGCTCTGGGCTCCCAGCTCAGGACACAATTCTCCTGGTCAGCCTGGAGCTGCAGCAGCAGCAGGAAGGAAGGAATGAAGGAATGAATGAAGGAATGAATGAAGGAGTGAATGAATGGATGGATGGAAGTGTGTCTCAGCTCCCTGCAGCCTGGAGCTGCAGCAGCAGCAGGAAGGAAGGAAGGAATGAAGGAAAGAATGAATGAAGGAAGGAATGGATGGATGGAAGTGTGTCTCAGCTCCCTCAGCCTGGAGCTGAGCAGGCTGGGTGCAGAGCTGCCACTCACCATTATCAGCCTCATCTGCCCTGCAGGGTGGCAGCCTGTCCAAGGATAACATCTCAGGGCAAGCCTGACATCTATAAATTGATTACATAAATGGGCACTGGTGGTCCTTTCAAGTATGTTCCTTTTGTTTCAGCTTTACAGTAAAATTACCAGCAGCAGTTTACAATTAAGGGAAATAATAATAACTGCATTTGCTTTCATCTGCACATACAATTACAATAAACTGCTTGCTTTAATAGGATTGTTAAAAATCTATGTTTGACCCCTACAAAAAAGTAAACATTCTTGTTCTGGATACTATATCATTATCACAACAAAGGGAAACTCCTGAAATCTGATGATTTAAACATCTGGAGAATGTTAATCACTTCAAAATGACGGATGTTTTTTATTTCAGCTTTTGACAGACACACTCCTTTCATAGATAGATGATTATTTACATAAATTACATCACCAATGTGAAAAAAAATTCAAAATAACTTCAAAGGATAAAGAGCTTAATTAAAAGGAGGCTTTTACATTTCTTCTTGTAGAACAGAAGAAACAGAAGGATTTACAGAGGGAAAATGTAACACCACAATTTTAAAGGTTTTGCAGTTTGTCTGTTGGTGTCTCCCCTTTGTGCCTGGGCTGTGGGAGTGCAGTGACAGTGGCAGTGGCAGTGACAGTGACAGTGGCCCCACTGCCTGCCCAGGAACATGTTTGAGATGGGCAGGGGTCAAGGCACAGCCCAGCTTCCCCTGCAAAGGGGTTGGTGCCCCTCTGACCTGTGCCTGCAGCTTCCACTGCTCCCTTACCACCCATTCCAGAGGATATAAAGCCACTGAATTCAGCAGAACTGCTCCTCACCAACCCACATTTGTTTGGCCTCACAAGTATTAGTAAAAAAAATAATGTTGAATGTATAATAAATACACAATGTATTCCGTATAACACCATGTGCTCTATTTAACACAATGTGCTCTATTATAACTTCCAGATCTACAAAGAGCAGCAAAGCTGCTCATCAAGAGCAGGACTGTGGGCTCTGCATCCAGCCCTTCAGTCCTGTGCCTCAGTGTCACTCACCAGGAAGCAAACCCAGCATCCTGCCCCTGCTGAGGATGATGAGAGCAGCTCAGCTGCAGGTTCCAGCTCCCAGCTCCTTGTGAGACAGGTTTCAAAGAAGGGTGAGAGGAGCAGCAGGAAAATGTCCCTGTGCATCTGCAGGACTCAGGAGCACTTTGGGCACAGCTGGCACTGCACCTGTGGGCAGCACACCGGTGTGACTGTGCAAAACCCATTTATTGCTCACTTTTAGCCCTGGTTACACATCCTCAGAGTGCTGCCCACGCCATCACACATTTCTTGTTGGTGCCTCTGTGCTGCTCACCTGCCCTGCACCAGCTCTTTGGGTTTGATGAGTGGTCACTGCCCACAACTTTACTGCCCACAACTTCACACAACTGCCCACCTTTATCTTGGGTATTTTAATTTTGGTATTCTGTTTTTCAGCTCCGTCTCTCCCAATTTAGCACAATTTATGTTACAGCAGTCTTGAAGGGTCTCAACAAGTGGCAGAAAAACACTTAAAAATGGCTCATCCTGTGCACTTGTTATGAGCATTGATCTAAACTAAGAAATAAACAGAAAAAATGGGAAAATATACAGAAAAATATACAGAAAAAATATACAGCTAAGCATGTGAAGGAACAGCAAAATATGCAGAAAAACAACAGGGCAGCAAAATATGGAAAAAGCAGCTAAATACAGTTTGGTATTGTATTGTATTGTACTTTATTGTATTGTATTGTATTGTGTTGTATTGTGTTGTATTATACTGTGTTGTATTGTACTGTATTGTATTGTACTGTATTGTACTGTACTGTATTGTATTGTACTGTATTGTGTTGTATTGTACTGTATTGTACTGTACTGTATTGTATTGTACTGTACTGTATTGTATTGTATTGTACTGTACTGTATTGTATTGTATTGTATTGTGTTATATTGTACTGTATTGTATTGTACTGTATTGTATTGTACTGTATTGAACACAGAATACAGAGCACAGCCTGGGCTTGTTCAGACATGGCTCTGTGGCCCCAAATTTGTTCAGTATTACTGCACCTGCCCACTCAGCACTGAGCCAAAAGGGTCCCTGTGATGATCTGACCCACAGCCAGTGCTGCTGCAGGATGGAATTGCACAGTGCATCACACCCTGCAGCATATCCTGCATCACACCCTGCATCACACCCTGATTCACCCCCTGACTCACACCCTGCAGCTCACCCTGATTCACACCCTGCAGCTCACTCTGGTCCCTGGGGCCATGCCAGCACAGTTTGGGCTGAGCTGCTGTGATTCCTCCTGCACTCTGAGCTGAGCAGCACGCTGACCTCGGCCCATTTGTTCTTCTCTCTGGCAGAAATGGCACCCAAAAGGAAGTTATTAAGTCAAGGGGGTAATTCTGCAAGAGCAGCCCACTGTATAAACACAACTTGACCCAGGGTAATTTATTTCTAGTCCTGCACAAAGGGATGATCAATGCATTTCAGGATCTAAATACGCCAGTGGAGCCCAAACTTAAGAATTTAGACAATATTAGTGAGGGGTTTTCTCAGTATAGAAACTGAGAAACAAGTGTAAAACAGCCTTTAGAATCTGAAGAGATTTAGTATCTGTATTTAGTAGAATAAACATCTGCAGACATATAGCTGAAGTTTTGCTAACCAACTCTTATTTAATTCCCTCCCCAATGTGTTAAACTACATTGATGTCCCCCACTGGCTCTAGGGAGGGTGTGAGGGGAGGAATCACCGAGCTGGGTCTGCCACAAGCAGCTGGGAGCAGCCCTGGCTGCAGGAGCTGTGAGGAGAGCTGAGCTCTGCAGGCAGAACACAGCTCACACCCAGGTTTTGGCAACGGCTTCAATGACAACAGAGTGTAGAGGGCTCATGTCACAGTTTCTACATCATCAAACCCTGTCCTGGCGTGCAGAGGCATGAAATGGTTAATTGTCTTTATGCTGAGAATGCACATGGCTCCCAAGCTGTGAAAAGCAGCTCCTTCCTTGGCTGGGATTTACATTACATTAAAGAGCTCACTTCTAGAAACACCAGCATCTGAAGTTTCAGGAGCTCCACAGGATCGAATGTTTGCTTGCAGGCTGCCCCTGGGCCCAGATGAGCTCACTGTGTACAATGCACCCTGCCCAAAGGCACTGCCTGCTCTGCTCGTTTTCACCACTGAAACTCGGCTGGATGTCTCCAGCAAACACAGAATCTGCTTCTTGTCCTTGCTCTTGTCACCCAAAAGGGGTTTCACAACACACTGTACATTATCAAATACAAATTACTTGTACTAACAGGACCAAAAAGACAGCTCAGTTTATCCAGTGCTGATCCCCACACTGATTTGGGTCCCCAGCCACCAGCTGGAAAGGCTTCTCCACATTCTGTGCCAGAGGAGTGAGTCTGTTCCTCGGCATTATCTGTACATTCTTCCCTCCCTCCACATATTTCCACTTGAAATTTCAAGTTCTTTCACAAGGGGCTCGCTTAGCCTGCCAAAGCCAGAGGAATTCAGTTCCTGCCCAGATGTGCTCCTGGCACGATGCAGTGAGCTGTGGGTCCCTTGGGGTGAGTCCATGACACAATTATTGTCTGGCACCAGAGCAAAGCTCACAGCTCACTGCTCACCTGCTGCACCGGGCACGGCCCCAGGCAAGGCAGAGCAGCTCTGGCAGCTCTGAGCTCAGGGAAAACCTCACCCCTCTGCTTCAGGGCTCGGGAAAACCTCACCTCTCTGCTTCAGGGCTCGGGAAAACCTCACCCCTTTGCTTCAGGGCTCGGGAAAACCGTCGTGCTCTGCATGAGGCAGCAGAAGGGAGCAGGGTGGGCACAGGGAGCACATCCCCATCCCTCTGCCCCGGAGATCCCCACCAGAGGGTTCCACCTGCGCCAATCCAGCCCAGGGAGGGAGGAGAACAAAGCACAGCCCAAACCTCCCTGTGGAAGGGTTTATATGTCTGTTACCTGGTTTTCATCAGTTTTCCATGCTTTAAACAAGTTGTTTAAGGATTTAAAGTTCTGCCTGCAGCACGAACCAGAGCACCACCTCCAGCCCACCACATGGTCAGGGTAGTGCTCCTCTCTGGCTTTGTCCTTGAGCCCTTTTCAGCCAGTCTTAAACAAGAACAGAGTTTATTTTGTACCATTGAATGTATTGGTCGCTTCTAGTTTCAATAAATAATAATCAAACTAATTAATTAATTAATTAATTAAAACTATAACAGTAAAAATAAATAAATAAATAAATAAATAAATAAATAAATAAATAAATAAATAAATAAATAAATAAATAAATGAAAATATAACAATAAAAATAAATAGATAAATAAATAAAACTATAGCAATATAAATAAATAAATAAATAAATAAATAAATAAGTAGGTGAAAACGGTTAATAAATAATGTGCAACTGAGCACACTTCCCATTTATGTGGAAGCTTGACTTTGCCAGTGCCCAGAGCTGGCAAAGCATGAGACTGTTGGCACCCACTTCAAACACCCCAACTCTTCTGGAAGCATCCACAACCTCAGCTGGAAAACAGTGAACTGATGTTCAGCCCTGGTGGGCAAAAAACAATAAAAAAAATAAAAGCAATAAAAACAATAAAAGAGCTCCACTGCCCTTGAAAGTGAATTAAAAATAGTAAAAATAGACACTGAGCAGTGCCCAGGCTGACTCTTGCTCAGGCCCTCCTGGGACTCTTCCCTCCACTGGCAGCACAGTCTGGGGCCTGGAGGAGCAGCCAAGGTAAAAACTGAGCTCCTGCAGAGCTAAATAGCAAAAAACAAGTAGTGAGGGTGAAAATAAAGTTATGAAATAATTTTCACCACGCAAATGTGAAATGAGATTAATTAAAAATGACAAGAAATTGAACACAGGTTCCTGATTATATGCCCCCTATTCTAAGCCCCCTATTTTACATAGTTATCACATCAAGTCATGCTATTTTCAGTGAGTTTCATATCAGGCCTGCCTCAGATTCTTCCTACAGCTGATAGCACCCATCAGTTCTTCATGCTATTATCATAATAATTGTTTGGAATTATCATTACTATTATGTATGCAGAGAATAGAAAATTAAAGTAGCACACAAATCAAATGGAAAAATGTGTTCTAAAAGAGCAGAATTCAAACCTAAAGTGACAGGCACAACAACACTACCTCCCTCTGGAAAAGATGTGGATCTTCCTCACAGCTCTGGATGAGGCACTCCAGAAGACTGATCATCAGTTTGCATTTTAATACAGGCTTAAAATATTAAAATCAGAGCTGGGTGAAAAGGGCTCAGCCCAGTAATTTCAGTTCTACCTGTTTCAGAACACAAGCCCTTCTGTTCCCCTCCTGTTCCCCAGGGTGAGCTGCAGACAAGGTGACAATGGTGTCCCCAGAGAGGGCCAGGGCATCCCTGGGAGCTCCAGATCCTTCTCCAGCACTGCACAGCCAGAGAACCAGCACTCAAACAGTCAGAGAGAGAACCAGCACTGCACAGCCAGAGAACCAGCACTGCACAGCCAGAGAACCAGCACTGCACAGCCAGAGAACCAGCACAGTCAGAGAGAGAACCAGCACTGCCAGAGAGAGAACCAGCACTGCACAGTCAGAGAACCAGCACTGCACAGCCAGAGAGAGAACCAGCACTGCACAGCCAGAGAACCAGTACTCAACACAGTCTGAGAGACAACCAAAACAGTCAAACAGAAAACCAGCACAATTAGAGAACCAGCACAGCCAGAGAACCAGCACTGCAGAACAGCCAGAGAGAGAACCCAGCACAGCCAGAGAACCAGCACTGCAGGACAGTCAGAGAGAGAACCAACACAATAAGAGAACCAACACTGCCAGAGAACCAGCACAGCCAGAGAACCAGCACAGCCAGAGAGAGAACCAGCACTGTACAGCCAGAGAACCAGCACTGCAGGACAGTCAGAGAGAGAACCAGCTCAGCCAGAGAACCAGCACAGCAGCATAGCCAGAGAGAGAACCAGCACAGCCAGAGAACCAGCACTGCACAGTCACCTGCTGGTGACGCACAGCACCAAACTCCTTTGCCGCACACATTTCTCTTGCTGGTCCCAAGCCTGCCCGAATTCCAGCCTGTGTGAGGGTGGCTCAGGCTGTGCTGTGTCCCTGGTGCCAGCAGTGCGATGGAGCCCTGGGGGTGTCAGCTGTGCCCCTGGGCACAGACCTGTGCAGAGCAGCCCCAGAGAAACCCCCAGACAGACACAAATGCAAAGGAGCTGATGCTCAAACCAAACACTGCAGTCCATTATTACTCACTGCAATCCATAATTATCACTGCAGATGGAAACTGTGTAAGCTTACACTTTTCACACCACATTCTGACTCAATACCAGCCAAAGACCAGAGCCAAAATTCTGTCAAGACTCGGTTCTTTTCAGTTTTGATTCCTTGAGAAAGAATCTGAGGGAACAACATGACTAGGACTCCTTTAACCTAATTAGAAACTTATGTCCTTTTACAAATGAATAGAAGAGATATAGACAGTGAAAGGAAATGTCATCAAAATCCCAGGATTCCAGCAGCCACAGGGATGTGAGCAATCCTCTGGTAACCCAATAGCTGCATCAAAAGCAGCCCCTGAGCCCCGGGCAGTATGGCCAAGATGATTACTCAGTTCCTCCTGGAAGTTTACATCCAGCTCCATGTCCTACGTGCCCCACGCTGCACATTGCAGCAGGTAAAAGGAAACTAAGCCATGTGTTCCTGTTTTAATTACAAAGCCAACCCTTTCAACTCATTCCTGGATGACTTAATCACGCTGGGAGACTGAGCAATGCTGACAGGTGAATGTGAGTATCAGGAATATGCAGTTGTTAATCTAAACCTTTCCTCTGTGCTGGGGACCATGGACTCCCACCAGGACTGGCAGAATAAAACACCCCAGGACCCAGGGAGGACTGGTGGGGCTGCAAGGCTCGGGTAAAACTGCACAATTCCCCATCCCTGGGGGTAAAACACCTAAGAAATGCAGTTGTGAGCCATTCTGCAGAAAATGAATGCAGGCAGAGCAAGGGACTGAGCAATTTCCCCAAGGGGACACAGATGTCCAGCCAGAGGGGATTGAATTGTCATGTCCAGAGCCTTTGGCTCCTTTGCCAAACACAATGTGCCCTCCACACCCAATCCATGCCATGTGCCATCCAGCAGAGCAGCAGAGCAGCAGAGCAGCAGAGGCTGGGGTGCCCCAGGCACTTCACCACACATGGCCCAGCTCAGGGTGCCCTCCTACCCTGCATGGCCCCGTGGCCAGTGAGCAGAGCTGCCTCTGAAGGGGCTGGGGCAAGAGGAGCCAGGGGAGGTTTGACCCTGCTGGGATTTCCCTTCCAACATCCATTCCCACTACACAGCACTCAGCACCAAGCAGATCTCCCAGCAGGCTGATGATGGAACACCCCAGCCCTTCCCAGCCCGTGGGATGAGAGCAGATGCTCTGCACTCCAGCACTCAGATGAAAGCCCATGGGCTCAGAGGAATTTCATCTCTCTGCAGCATGTCTCAGCATTTTCTTTACCAATGATGATTATTCAATAAAAGTTTGTAACTGCAACTTCACATCCACAATATAAATCAGTTTTAACTGCACAGCCTAAGTATGTGAGTGTTCTGGCAACCAATTGAAAACAGACAGGTTCCTGCTCACAGTCCATGGCAGTGAAAACCATGACAAGCTGAGGAAGGTATGTCCAGAAAGGAAAATCTCACACCAGTGCTCATATGGAAATGATTGTTTCAAAACACTGTGGTATTACAAACCCAGCCCAACAAACAGCAAGGTCACAGTAGCATTGTTCATCATGGCATCTCCTGTAAAATTCAACTTATTCAGCATTTTTTACTGTCAAGACCCTATTTGCTCTTCAGTGTTAAAAGTTAACAGCTGAACAAAAGTCATCTTGATCACTACTAATTCTTTCTAAAGGTTCTTGAGCTCAGGAATTGGGGTACACACTTCTGAGTGCTGGAGCTTTACCTATAATATACATATATTATATATACATAGTTATATATATAACTATATAATATAGAGCAACACAGAACATTGCATACTTGCTGCTTTTAGTAACAAACAATAACAACTTTGTTAGTCAGCCCCGAGCCTGCCAGTGCTTAAGAATTCTTTGGACAAAGCTCTCAGATAGATGGTTTAACCCTCCAGTTGCTCTGTGTGGAGTCAGGAGTTGGACTCAAGGGTTCTCACAGGTCTGTTTCAGCTCAGGATATTCCATGATTCTCGGGATATTCCGTGATTCTCGGGATATTCCATGGTTCTCAGGATATTCCGTGATTCTCAGGATATTCCATGATTCTCAGGATATTCCGTGATTCTCAGATATTCCGTGATTCTCAGGATATTCCATGATTCTCAGGATATTCCATGATTCTCGGGATATTCCATGATTCTCAGATATTCCATGATTCTCGGGATATTCCGTGATTCTCGGGATATCCCATGATTCTCAGGATATTCCGTGATTCTCAGGATATTCCATGATTCTCGGGATATTCCGTGATTCTCAGATATTCCATGATTCTCAGGATATTCCATGATTCTCAGGATATCCCATTATTCTCAGGATATTCCGTGATTCTCAGATATTCTGTGATTCTCAGATATTCCATGATTCTCAGGATATTCCATGATTCTCAGGATATCCCGTGATTCTCAGGATATTCCGTGATTCTCAGATATTCCGTGATTCTCAGATATTCCATTATTCTCGGGATATTCCATGATTCTCAGGATATTCCATGATTCTCAGGATATTCCATGATTCTCGGGATATCCCATGATTCTCAGGATATTCCGTGATTCTCGGGATATCCCATGATTCTCAGGATATTCCATTATTCTCAGGATATTCCATTATTCTCAGGATATCCCATGATTCTCAGGATATTCCATGATTCTCGGGATATCCCATGATTCTCAGGATATTCCGTATTCTCAGGATATTCCATTATTCTCGGGATATTCCATTACTCTCGGGATATTCCATTACTCTCAGGATATTCCGTGATTCTCAGATATTCCATGATTCTCAGGATATTCCGTGATTCTCGGGATATTCCATGATTCTCAGGATATTCCATTACTCTCGGGATATTCCATTACTCTCAGAATATTCCGTGATTCTCAGATATTCCATGATTCTCAGGATATTCCGTGATTCTCAGATATTCCGTGATTCTCAGATACTCCGTGATTCTCAGGATTTTCCATGTTGTTGGGCCAAGACCAAGGAGCCCATGCCAGCCTGTTCAGAAGTCGTGCAGCCGTGTGGGTTTCAGAGGGAATCCTGAGGAGCTGTGTGGCTGCACTGGGTGTCTGTGGCTGGAGAGAAAGCCATGACCAAACACAAGGATTTAACTGGAGGGGCAGAACAACCACACAAAAACTCCTGAGTGAAGGGTAAGTTTGGTCCCCTTGGAGATTTCATAAACACAACGTAGTGATGAGCAAAGTGACCAAGAAATGATTTGTGTCTCCCCAGCTCTGAGCCAGGGCTGGCCGCCCTGGGGTGGCTGGAGGACCCAGGTGCTGGCTGAGCTCCCCAGTGCAGATGGACAGGCAGGGGGGACGAGCTCTCCTCTGCTCAGGGCACTCCAGCTCCTTGCACAGGGAGATTTTCAGCTGTTGCTGTGCCAACTGTGCTTTTGGCTTGTACAGCCCTACACAAGACACTCACTTTATCTCTTCTCAACAGTTCCTAATCCAGGAGAGGAATAAAACGTGCTTAAACACACACTGAAGTCCCATGGAAGCCAGGAGAGGAGCTTAGGAAGCAGTGCCAAGGCAAGGAGAATTATTTCAGTGTTTGGGAAACAGTGTTGTGGTTTTGCTCTTGCCCCCTTGCTCTCCTGGTAGCCCCTGGCCACCCTCTGGGCTGGCAGGGCTCTGTGCCACTGCCACAACCACCTCACAGGCCTTCAGTGCTTCACTGTGCCTTTGTCACAAACCCCACCAGCCCAGGGAGAGTGCAGCTGGAAAGGGTCAGGGCAGGGACCACACTCTGCTGGAGGAGTGTTATCCCAGAGAGCCTGACTGCAAGAACCACTCACAGGATAAGAGGAGACGCCTCAAGGTGCAGCATGGCAGGTCTAGATCAGATATTGGGAAAAAACCTTCATGGAAAGGGCTGTAAAGCCCTGGCACAGCTGCCCAGGGCAGGGGGGAGTCTCCATTCCTGGAAGGGCTCAAAAATCATGGGGCTGTACTAAGGACATGGGTTGGTGGTGAGCACAAGGTTGATGCTGGGTTAATGGTTGGACTTGATCTTAGAGCTTTTTTCCAGCCTTAACAAATGTATAAATCTGTGATTGGAGTTTCTTCTGCGTTATTTGGAAGAACCAGGTTTTTATTGTGCTTTTCACTGGGAGTGCCATGATGGTGTGACACAGGCAGGGGCAGAAGGCAGTTCCAGGAGCAAGAGGGCTGGCTGTGTCTGCTTTGGCTGGAGCAGAAAGAGGTGAAGCATTGCTGCTGCCAGAGAAATCACAGCCCCTCTCAGAGAGGTCTGAGCAGCCACAGGACTGAGCAGGTCAGCCTTTCTCAGGGGTGTTTGCACCACAGACACAACCAGCAGCACTCAGCTCTTACAGCCCTGCTGCTTCTGCATATGCATTTTCCCTGAAATGCAGCTCTGCCATCTAATTGCTTATCAAATAATTAGCTGAAATTCTGTCTTTGAGTGGTTGCAGCTCTTGGGTGTGAGTGAGATCTGCTAACAGCTCGTTCTGTCCCTGACATGCACAATGAAACATGGGCAAAGAAAGGGAATAAGAAGCACTGGGGTGGGCCAGGGCGGAGCACCCTCCAGAGACAAACCCCACTGCTGTGGACACTCAGGGGTCAATCAGCATTTCCCCATATGCTCTGGACACTCAGGGGTCAATCAGCTCTTCCCCATACACTGTGGACACTCAGGGGTCAATCAGCTCTTCTCCACTGCTGTGGACACTCAGGGGTCAATCAGCATTTCCCCACACACTGTGGACACTCAGGGGTCAATCAGCCTTTCCCAACTGCTGTGGACACTAAGAGGTCTATCAGCTCTTCCCCATATGCTGTGGACACTCAGGGGTCAATCAGCTCTTCCCCATACACTGTGGACACTCAGGGGTCAATCAGCTCTTCCCCATATGCTGTGGACACTCAGGGGTCAATCAGCTCTTCCCCATATGCTGTGGCAAGCACTAACACATCCCACGAAGGGGCTGTGATCACTGATAAATACCAGATTGCCTCAACATGGCTGCTCTGGGACTTGTTTCTGGGACAAGTTGCTTGAAAAATGCAGCTTTTAAAGATAATTAAGCATTGTTTTCTTTGGTCTGAGTCACTGAGCTGCATCATGTTCTGCCTTTGCATTTTGGACCATCAGTATGATGATATGGGGAAAATATAATAATTTTGATTACCACAGCAAGAGCAAGGGCAACAAGTTCTGATCTTAAATTTCACAATGCACATCTATTACTACTCCCATACTAGCAAAGCAGAGGCCTGAACATGTTCATTTTTTACCCATGCTCCTTGGGAATACTGGAATAGCTATTGTTCCACCCCAGCTCTTACACACTACAGCTCTGCAGTTTACCAGCTCAAGCCAAATTCATACTGACTTCAGGAAACTATTAGAATATTTCAGCCAATTTTCCTCTAGCAAGAAGTAATCACTTGGGAGCAGAAAGGATTAACCTCCATCTTCACTGGGGTCTAAGCAGTTTTTTAGGCACTTTTTCAGGAATACCACATTGGAGAAGCCAAGATTCATAGTCAGTCTTGTAAAAGATTTTGCATCACCAGTCAAAGCCTTTGGAAGTAAACCAAGACTCTGCTGTCACTTGGTCATTGGAACCAAATCTTCTCACCTGTGCAGTGGTAGGGCAGGATTTGCCTCTGGCCACCCAGGGGAGCAGACACTGAATTTGGGGCACATCCCCCTCATTCACAGGGGCAGTGCTCCAGGGCTCCAGCTCACATCAGAAGTGCTTCTGGCACAGTGATGCAGAGCAGTGGTGCCAAAGCTGCTCACAAATTACTTGGCTCTCTCTCCTGCTCCAGCCACTGGCTAATTCCCAGGCAAAAGTGGCACTGAACCCTGGGCACACTGGAGTCCCCCTCCCTGCCTCGAGAGCTGCCCAAAAGGCAATTCTTAATTTGTGGAATTTCTGCTCATTTCAAGGTCTTGTGCCTATCGCAAATATTGAAATCTGCCTATTAAGGATAAAAAAGTGTTAGGCATCAAAACTCTCAAGCAGCATTTCAGAGCCTTAGAGGCTGTGCTGGAGCATTTTCTTGTGATCTGTGAACAAATGTTTCATTCCCTGAGAAGAAAGACTCACTTTGGCTGCTAAATATAGCTCAGACCTATAAAACCTGTACAAAATACACTAAACCCAAAATAATAAAGCAGAAGATTTGACTCCATCTCCATGTAGATTGTCTGTAGTTTCTGTGGTCTGGTCTCCAGCTGATAAAAGAGGACCACGATCACCCACATGAGAAGAATCTGCTCCAGGATGGGCAGAGCAGCTGCAGCTGCAGCAAGGCAGAACTCAGGAGTGTTCTCCTGCTTTGCACACAGGGGCAGCTCCAGCTCCAGCTCCCAGCACTGGGGCACTGGAGCATCTCTGCCCAGCTCCAGCTCCAGCTCCAGCTCCCAGCACTGCAGCATCTCTGCACAGCTCCAGCTCCAGCTCCCAGCACTGCTCCATATCTGCCCAGCTCCCAGTTCCAGTTCCAGCTCCAGCTCTGTGCATTCTGTGTCCTGAGCAGTTCCAGGGCTGGAGCACACCCAGCTCTGTGCATTCTGTGTCCTGAGCAGTTCCAGGGCTGGGAGCACACCCAGCTCTGTGCATTCTGTGTCCTGAGCAGTTCCACAGCCTGGAGCACACCCAGCTCTGTGCATTCTGTGTCCTGAGCAGTTCCAGCCTGCAGCACACCCAGCTCTGTGCATTCTGTGTCCTGAGCAGTTCCAGGGCTGGAGCACACCCAGCTCTGTGCATTCTGTGTCCTGAGCAGTTCCAGGGCTGGGAGCACACCCAGCTCTGTGCATTCTGTGTCCTGAGCAGTTCCACAGCCTGGAGCACACCCAGCTCTGTGCATTCTGTGTCCTGAGCAGTTCCACAGCCTGGAGCACACCCAGCTCTGTGCATTCTGTGTCCTGAGCAGTTCCAGGGCTGGGAGCACACCCAGCTCTGTGCATTCTGTGTCCTGAGCAGTTCCAGGGCTGGGAGCACACCCAGCTCTGTGCATTCTGTGTCCTGAGCAGTTCCAGGGCTGGAGCACACCCAGCTCTGTGCATTCTGTGTTCTGAGCAGTTCCAGCCTGCAGCACACCCAGCTCTGTGCATTCTGTGTCCTGAGCAGTTCCAGAGCCTGCAGCACACCCAGCTCTATGCATTCTGTGTCCTGAGCAGTTCCACAGCCTGGAGCACACCCAGCTCTGTGCATTCTGTGTCCTGAGCAGTTCCAGCCTGCAGCACACCCAGCTCTGTGCATTCTGTGTCCTGAGCAGTTCCAGAGCCTGCAGCACACCCAGCTCTGTGCATTCTGTGTCCTGAGCAGTTCCAGGGCTGGGAGCACACCCAGCTCTGTGCATTCTGTGTCCTGAGCAGTTCCACAGCCTGGAGCACACCCAGCTCTGTGCATTCTGCGTCCTGAGCAGTTCCACAGCCTGGAGCACACCCAGCTCTGTGCATTCTGTGTCCTGAGCAGTTCCACAGCCTGCAGCACACCCAGCTCTGTGCATTCTGTGTCCTGAGCAGTTCCAGGGCTGGGAGCACACCCAGCTCTGTGCATTCTGTGTCCTGAGCAGTTCCACAGCCTGGAGCACACCCAGCTCTGTGCATTCTGTGTCCTGAGCAGCTCCAGGGCTGGAGCACACCCAAATCACTTCTGTGCCAGCTCTGAGCCAGGGCACAGCCCCCAGCCCCTGAACCTGCACACACTCACTCCAAATGCTCATTTCAGTTTCTGTTGACATGGAAAAAAAAAACCAGTATAACACAACACAGTAAGGAAGCCAAAAGAAGTATCTACTGCAAAGATTTGCTAGATCATTTTCACTCATGGCAAAACTGAAGAAATTCCCAACTCCCACAGTTCTCATACTGAAACAAAGGTCCAGAAATAAATTTCTCTGTGCACATGCTCTCAATACTTATATTGCCTGCCAAGTGTTTTTAGAGAAACGATTCTATTTAAAAATGTGCTGATTCATCAACAATAATTTTCTATGTAGGGGAAAAGGTCAGTTTTGAGAAACTGGCAGTTTCAATATTCAATCCAAAATCAATTTCAAAAGTCTAAATTAACAGATCCAAGTTTTTATTCAAAGTCAGTCTTTTACTATGAAAAACTGATAATTTTTTCACAAATTTCAAAAATATAATATGAAACAAAAAGAATAAAATTCAGTACAAAATATTTTAAAATATTCTAAGCAAGCAGTTACAACTGACTCCATTCATTTTTATATTTTCAGTTCTTCCTCACATCTTAATGGTACCTGCCATAATATGGACAGGGGTCTTGAGTCTTTTCTCATCATTGTTTCCCTGCAGCATCCCTCCAAGTGCCAGTTTGCTACCAGCATGGTGCAGGGCTCACTGCAGGGCTCAGGTCCAGCACAGCCAGGCAGCTGCAGCCTCCAGTCTGAGGAGCTGCTGTGACAAACATTTCTCATCACAGCCACCCTTCCTCACCCTCTGCCAATGCCCCACCACAGCCTGGCACAGCAGGGCAGCCCCCTGAACCCATCTCTGGCTCTAAAGTTCATTTAGGAGCCTGTTTTACTTACCCCAAGCACTCATTTTGTTCATGTAGCCACATGTCCACGACCATTAATGAATACAGTCTCCTTTCTTGCTTTCCTCTGACATTTCTCTGCTTCCCACAGGGACTGCAGAGCAGCTGGGCTCCCAGGGGTCTCTCTGTCCTGGGCTGGCCCTGGGCTGGCCCTGCAGTGGCCATGGCCACTGGGGCTGGTGGCAGGGCTGAAGGAGAAAATCCTGCTGGCAGGGCTGAAGGAGAAAAAAGGTTCTGCTGGCAGGGCTGAAGGAGAAAATCCTGGTGGCAGAGCTGAAGGAGAAGGTTCTGCTGGCAGGGCTGAAGGAGAAGGCTCCTTGGCACCATGGTGCTCCCAGGATGAAGGCTGTGAGCCTGTCCCACAGCTCATCCTTTTTTGTCATGTCCTGTCCCACCAGCTCAGCCTTTTGCTGTCCTGTCCCCTGGGGCTCACTGGCAGGGACACTGGCACCTCTGGGATCTCAGACCTGGTCACACAGAGTGATCCAGAGCTCCCCAAAATTACACTGAGCCATTAAACTCTGTGTGCTGTCCTGAGCCACCAGCAGCAGCAGCCCAACGACAGAAGCCTAGACTAGAGTGCAATTTGCTTCTGCATTTTAATCAAGAACTCCTAATCAGCCTTTCCTGTAACTCCCCACTAAAACAACACCATGGAGGGTCTAACAACACTCTCCAAAGTTCCTTTCTACGATTTTATTTTAAACCAAAAAGTGAAAGTTGCATGGGATGTGTGTTGCATGTCTCAGTTTCCAAGGCAATTAAACCCTTCTGCTTTAAAAATCCCCAGGTGTTTTTTCCCTCAGCAGAGCAGAGAAAATCTCTCTGTTCACGGGGAAATTGACAATTGGGATTTACTTATTTGTTTCCATTGTGAGGCACCCACTGCCCAAGCACTCCTCCCACCCTGGCCACACACCTGGGCAGGGCTCTCCCACACTCAAACCTGCCCTTGGCTTCACAACCAGCAGCACCAAATGGCAGAAAAACACGTGAAGAAATTAAATTAAACAAAGGCAGTACTGTAGAAGGGGTTCCTAATACACAAGATAAGTTTTCATGTTTTAACAAACATTTTCCTTCCAAAGGACAGCAATCTGGGTAGTCCAGAACATTGTGAAAGGGACAGCGACAGCAGAAGAATCATAAAGTTTAAAAGTCTCTCTTAATCAATGACAAATTTAGTACTTGTTGCTACAATTACAAGGATAATAGTTCCTTTATGTCAGTGCCTTTGGTTTTGCAGCTGTAAAATAGCTTTGAATTCAGCATTTCAAGTAACAGAAATTAATAGGAGGTCATTTCTTCCAGAGAAATTTTAGGGGCCCATCCTCTCTAATCATCATTAAAAACTAAATCCACAGGAGAAGAGGCACTTTACTGATTGTCAAGTGGAAGCTATTATTCATTTGATGAAGCTCTTGGCACTGTGCCATTTATTCTGCTGTAGAGCCTGCTGGTTGCTCTACTTCATCTCATGCAATCAAGGTTGTTTCTGCCTGCCAAGAGTTATTTATAGAGTGGGGGAAAAAAATAGCAATATGTTCTCTGGCTTCAAAAGCAAGTTTGAAACTTTCTAAGTGAACGACTGCCTCCCTTCTCCCTGGTGACATTCTTCTCTTTGACCCACACTTGCACAAAAACAAAAGCACTTTCCTGGATTTCATCTTTCTTAACAATTCCCATGCCATGGACATTTTCTCTGAGACATAATCTGATTTTCTGCAGTAAGATTCTGCACAGCCACGTGTCCCGTGTGCCACCCCTTCCAGCCCCAAGGGTCACCTTCCCTGGGCAGCTCACCTGTACCTGCAGAGCAGGGAAACCTCACTTCTCCTGAGGCTGGGGAGGCAGCCAAGGCCTTTGGGATGGGGGATGCTGGATTTCTGTCCCAGAGCTTGATGTGCAGAGCATGCACAGTCCTCAGACCAGCTGGGGTGGCTGCACTGCTGGGGAGGGGTTTTATATCCACCTGGTGTGCAAATGGTCATAAATCCTTAACAAAGGGTTAAAGTCTGGTTTTGACCTCAAAGCCAGTCTAAAACAGGAGTCCTGACATTCTTGTACTGGAATATGTAAAATCAGAAACTGTCTTTAAAGGGAATGTAGTAAAACACTACTGGTGTTGGGTTTGTGCATAAAACCAGAACCAGCCCTTTATGGGTTTTGTAGATTTTAAGAGCAGCCCCAAATAAAGCTCAGACTAAATGTCTGAAAAGGGGGAGAAAGTAAATTCCTGCATGGTAACACTGGAAGTCTCACAAATGTTTGGGAAGCAAAACTATCAAAGTGCAATTGAGTAATATTCAATTCTGATTTATTCCCCTCTGAAACACAAAACAAACCATGGTCATCTTCACTCCAGAAAATACTGCTAGCCCTGCATTTCCAGAGCTCTTAATCAGGTTATTTAAACAGACATGGTTATTTCAAGTTTACTCATTGCAGTTCTGGTTTTTGCTCACACAAAGTAACACCCTATTCCGTGGGTGTTCTCCCTGAAATCACAATTATTTCCTGAACTGTCTGTACCTGGTGTCCTCCTCCACCTTAGGATTTCAAACATAACAAACAATAAATAATAAACAATAAAGCACAATCCCTGCACCAGTCTCCTTCCCCCTACACCAACTAACCATTCCCTGATAAATTCGTAATGAAATCTCTCTGCTGTCTGGTTCAGGGATGGCAGGGGCAGGTGACAAACAGCAAGGGATGCATCCAGTGGCTCTGCAGGGACTCACAGAGACTTTTGGGTTGGAAAAGCCCTCCCAGACCCAAGTCCCAGCATCCCCAGCACTGCCAAGGCCACTAACCCATGTCCCCAATGCCACATGCACATGGCTTGTGACTCCTCTGAGAATGGGGACTCCTCCACTGCCCATGGCTGGCAAATTTCCTGTTTGGTTTGCAAACTTTGGGGACTAACAAAGGTGATTAAAATAGCCCTCTTTCTAAGCTTTTACTACTACTACTACTACTACTACTATTATTATTACTATTATTATTACTACTATTATTATTATTATTATTATTATTATTATTATTATTGTCATTATTGTCATTATTGTCATTATTGTCATTATTCTTATTATTATTATACTCTTTCCACAAACCCCATAGACAAAAAAGCATAAATTTGATTTAATATCACAATTTCCTAAATAAAGTGCCAACCAAATGCAGAAATGCTGTTTCCTGGTGGGTTCTATTCCCTTCCTCCTGACCATTATAAAATGGGCTATAGTTTAGTGGATCATTAGTCAAACAGAACTCATAAGACATACAAAGAGAGCTACTTGTATACACCTACTGCAGAGAGACTACCAGGAAATCCCTTCAGAAAAGAAAAATGTTAGCCAGCTTCACAGGGACTTTATACATAATAAGCAAAGTACATTAGGAGCTCTCGATTTAGCAAAAACCCTGAATTATGCATTTGTGGGAGGACAAGTATTGTAGGCAACATTTCACAAGTATGCAAATTTTATGTAAAATATAATTTGCATGTGGCACAATACCCATCCCCCAAATAAAACATGGTATAATTTCAAGGAAGAATTTTGAGCACAGTAAGCTTGGTCAAGAAAACACAGTTTTCTAAAATAACCAGCAAAGCTATTGTTAAAGCTGAGAGGTGAAGAGAAAAGATGCACAAATCACTGGAAAAGCAGGAGGATTATATCTCAGAGCTGGTTTCCCCATTGGATGACATGCCAAGCCCCAGACACTGAAATGGGTTGTGCTGAAGAGCAAATGCCAGTCATTAACTTTCCTGTGGTTTAATAATTACACCTCTTCCTGGGGATGTGATTAAGCCACACACAGCATTAGAAAACAGAGGGAATGAAGTCAATATGGCTCAGAGCTGATGAGTGAGTGAGTGTGTAGAGTCAGAAAAGCTGGATCAGATGGCTGCTGTACGTTTCCAAGGGCCACAGAGCAGTGCACCACACGAATGAATAAGAACACATCAGTACCAGATGTGGGAGCGTTCCCCCTGCCCAAGGAAGTGCAGCCTTGCATTACAGACCAGCACGGGAGCAGCTCAGCCAGCTCAGACCTGACCCCCCACCATGAGCCCTGCTCTCCCAGGGCAAGCATGACCCCTGACAGAACACTTTGCTCCACTGTTTATTCCATCACTGGTGCTGTGGGTTCATATTCCTTCCTGGAACACAGGGAAAAGCACCTGAAAGGCCTGGCAGGGAGCTGAGCCCCTTAAATTGTAAATACAATCCCACTAGAGCCTGTGGAGGGAAAGATTCAGCTCAAGCCCTCCCTTCCATACCTGCCTGGCCAAAGACAAGCTGAGAGTGCAGAGGTGTTCTCTTCCCTTCACCAAGACTTCGGCACTGCAGTGCTGGAACATTCCCAACCAAAGCAGCACTAAGGTACTGTGACCCTGTGAGATCACACCAGCCACAGGAAACATCATTTCTGAGGAACTTTGTTAAGCAAACTCTCCCCAGTTTCTCCATTTTTTAACTGGAGAAACTCCAGGAACACACTCTGGTTACATCTGGTGGGAAGCAAGAAAGGGGTAAAAGCATTTTCTGTGTTGCTGCCTCTGCCTGTGAGACAGCACAGCACAGCTCAGCACAGCACACACAGCACAGCACAGCACAGCACAGCACAGCACAGCCCAGCACAGCACACACAGCACACACAGCACAGCTCAGCACAGCACACACAGCACACACAGCACAGCACAGCACACACAGCACAGCACAGCACAGCACAGCACACACAGCACAGCACAGCCCAGCACAGCACAGCACAGCACAGCACAGCACAGCACAGCACACACAGCACAGCACACACAGCACACACAGCACAGCACAGCCCAGCACAGCACAGCACAGCACAGCACACCACAGCCCAGCACAGCCCAGCACAGCCCAGCACAGCACACACAGCACAGCACACACAGCCCAGCACAGCCCAGCACAGCCCAGCACAGCTCAGCACAGCACACACAGCACAGCACAGCACACACAGCACAGCACAGCACACACAGCACAGCACAGCACAGCACACACAGCACACACAGCACAGCACAGCACACACAGCTCAGCACAGCACACACAGCACAGCACAGCACACACAGCACAGCACAGCACAGCACAGCAAAGCACACACAGCACAGCACAGCACAGCACAGCACAGCTCAGCACAGCACACACAGCACAGCACAGCACACACAGCACAGCACAGCACAGCACAGCACACACAGCACACACAGCACAGCACAGCCCAGCACAGCACACACAGCTCAGCACAGCACAGCACAGCACAGCACACACAGCACAGCACACACAGCACAGCACAGCACAGCACAGCACAGCACACACAGCACAGCACAGCACAGCACAGCCCAGCACAGCACAGCACAGCACAGCACAGCACAGCACACACAGCACAGCACAGCACAGCACAGCACAGCACAGCCCAGCCCAGCCCAGCACAGCACAGCACAGCACAGCACAGCACAGCACAGCACAGCACACACAGCACACACAGCACAGCACACACAGCACAGCCCAGCACACACAGCACACACAGCACAGCTCAGCACAGCACAGCACACACAGCACAGCACAGCACACACCGAACAGCACACACAGCACAGCACAGCACACACAGCACAGCACAGCACAGCCCAGCACAGCACAGCACAGCACAGCACAGCACAGCACAGCACAGCTCAGCACACACAGCACAGCACAGCACAGCACAGCACAGCACAGCACAGCACAGCACAGCACAGCACAGCCCAGCACAGCACAGCACAGCACAGCCCAGCACAGCACAGCACACACAGCACACACAGCACAGCACAGCACAGACAGCACAGCTCAGCACAGCACAGCACACACAGCCCAGCACAGCACACACAGCACAGCCCAGCACAGCACACACAGCACAGCACAGCACTGCACAGCTCAGCACAGCACAGCACTGCACAGCACACACAGCACTGCACAGCACACACAGCACACACAGCACAGCACAGCACAGCTCACACAGCACAGCACACACAGCACACACAGCACAGCCCAGCACAGCACTGCACAGCACACACAGCACAGCTCAGCACACACAGCACACACAGCACAGCTCAGCACAGCACAGCACAGCACACACAGCACAGCACAGCACAGCACAGCACAGCACAGCACAGCACAGCACAGCACACACAGCACACACAGCACAGCACAGCACTGCACAGCACTGCCACAGCACACACAGCACAGCACAGCACACACAGCACAGCACAGCCCAGCACAGCACACACAGCACAGCCCAGCACAGCACTGCACAGCACACACAGCACAGCTCAGCACACACAGCACACACAGCACAGCACAGCACAGCACAGCTCAGCACAGCACAGCACAGCACAGCACAGCACACGCAGCACACACAGCACAGCACTGCACAGCACACACAGCACTGCACAGCACACACAGCACACACAGCACAGCACAGCACAGCACAGCACAGCTCAGCACAGCACAGCACAGCACAGCCCAGCACAGCACACACAGCACAGCCCAGCACAGCACTGCACAGCACGCACAGCACACACAGCACACACAGCACACACAGCACAGCCCAGCCCAGCACAGCCCAGCCCAGCACAGCACAGCACAGCCCAGCACTGCACACACAGCACAGCACTGCACACACAGCACACACAGCACAGCACAGCACAGCACTGCACACACAGCACAGCACAGCACTGCACACACAGCACAGCACACACAGCACACACAGCACAGCACAGCACAGCACAGCACACACAGCACAGCACACACAGCACAGCACTGCACAGCACAGCACACACAGCACAGCACAGCACAGCACAGCACACACAGCACACACTGCACAGCACAGCACAGCACAGCACAGCACAGCACAGCACACACTGCACAGCACAGCACACACAGCACACACAGCACACACTGCACAGCACAGCTCAGCACAGCACTGCACAGCACACACAGCACAGCACAGCACAGCACACACAGCACTGCACACACAGCACACCACACCCTGCACACACAGCACAGCACAGCACAGCACAGCACAGCACAGCACAGCACTGCACACACAGCACAGCACAGCACAGCACTGCACAGCACAGCACACACAGCACAGCACACACAGCACACACAGCACAGCACAGCCACAGCAAAACACACCACAGCACTGCACACACAGCACAGCACAGCACCACACAGCACACACAGCACACACAGCACAGCACAGCACAGCACTGCACAGCACTGCACTGCACAGCACAGCACACACAGCACAGCACACACAGCACACACTGTACAGCACAGCACACACAGCACAGCACACACTGCACAGCACAGCACACACAGCACTGCACACACAGCACACACAGCACACACAGCACAGCACAGCACACACAGCACACACAGCACAGCACAGCACAGCACTGCACAGCACAGCACACACAGCCCACACAGCACACACAGCACAGCACAGCACTGCACAGCACAGCACAGCACAGCACAGCACAGCACAGCTCAGCACAGCACACACAGCACACACAGCACACACAGCACACACAGCACACACAGCACAGCACAGCACAGCACTGCACAGCACTCTGTCATTGGGACACTGGCACACACCAGAGCACCCACAGGAAATTACAAGCTCCAGGGGTGACACTGGCAGAGTCCCCAGCCCCACTCTGGCTCATTTTCCTCAGCCCACGTGCTTCCCAAGCCACAGCCCCACCTTGGTGGCTGCAGAGCAGGGTGGCAGCAGGGTAGGCTGGAGGAGGAGGGATCTCATCCTGCAGCACTGGGCAGCTCCATCACATCCCCGGGAGAGCAGCCCTGGGTCTGAACCAGTGACCAGGACAGAGGGGACCTTAGCAAGGATCTGTCTGCTGAGACATCCAGTGCTTCCTAAGATGAGCAGGAGCTGAGCTGCCAAGAGTTTGTGGGCTCCCAGGAGTGAGATTATGAGTTTTTACCTTGTATTACTTTATATTCTCTGGTGAAGAGAGCATTTGTAACAGCTGGCAGAATTTGATGCAAGCAATAAATAACAAATTCTACAAACCTTCCAGCTTTGTTAGACCCACTGTTAATACATCATACACAATCTCTTCAGGTGCAAACCCACAGCAGGGCACAGCTCTTTTCATTGTGGTTCCTTTGCCCACTGGCCATGTTCTCTGACTGGGGGGTGGGACGAGAACTTGTTCTAAAACCATTTGCAAGCAACAGAAAGAAGCCAGGAAGGTTTGGCAAAGTTCAGAAGGATGCTGACTGAGGAGGCCAAAGTAATTGGCCTTGATGGAGCAACATCAGGGAAGAATTTAGGACTAAAGCATTTCATGGTGGGTAATTTCAGCTCCAATGTCACCATCTGGTTTTGGAGAATTCTGTGTCTGTGCTGCTCAAGGCTGTGCTCCTGGGAAGAGCTGGCAGCTGTGTGCCAGGGCAGGGACCCACAGGTACCCAGATGATGTTTGCAGTCCCCAGGGAGGGGAAAATGACAAAAGTGACAAGGGTTTTATTGGTTTTGAGCACTTTTCTTCAAGAGTTTTGTGGTTCTCCTTGAAATATGTAAGGAGAAGGCATTGCATCTTTCAATCATTCAAGAAATCATTTTCCCCTCAGGTGAAACACCCCCAGAAGTTCATTGTAAGTTAACTGAGCAAACTTGCACTTCAACAGAAAAAAAAATGGAAGAAAGAAATTTCCCTCCCATAAAAATTTTTGATCTCTCTTCACTTCCAAATCCATCCCTGAGTGACTACAGCAGATATTGGCACAACCCAACTATCAGCACACAACACCCCAGTGCCAGGGAATGAACCTGGCACACATCATCCATCCAGTGCCAGGGAATGAGCCTGGCACACATCATCCACCCCAGTGCCAGGGAATGAGCCTGGCACACATCATCCCAGTGCCAGGGAATGAGCCTGGCACACATCATCCCAGTGCCAGGGAATGAACCTGGCACACATCATCCATCCCAGTGCCAGAGAATGAGCCTGGCACACATCATCCCAGTGCCAGGGAATGAGCCTGGCACACATCATCCATCCCAGAGCCAGGGAATGAGCCTGGCACACATCATCCCAGTGCCAGGGAATGAACCTCGCACACATCATCCATCCCAGAGCCAGGGAATGAGCCTGGCACACATCATCCACCCCAGTGCCAGGGAATGAGCCTGGCACACATCATCCACCCCGTGCCAGGGAATGAACCTCACACACATCATCCATCCCCAGTGCCAGGGAATGAACCTGGCACACATCATCCCAGTGCCAGGGAATGAACCTGGCACACATCATCCATCCAGTGCCAGGGAATGAACCTGGCACACATCATCCATCCAGTGCCAGGGAATGAGCCTGGCACACATCATCCCAGAGCCAGGGAATGAGCCTGGCACACATCATCCACCCCAGTGCCAGGGAATAAGCCTGGCACACATCATCCCAGTGCCAGGGAATGAACCTCACACACATCATCCATCCCAGTGCCAGGGAATGAACCTGGCACACATCATCCCAGTGCCAGGGAATGAGCCTGGCACACATCATCCATCCCAGTGCCAGGGAATGAGCCTGGCACACATCATCCCAGTGCCAGGGAATGAGCCTGGCACACATCATCCATCCAGTGCCAGGGAATGAACCTGGCACACATCATCCATCCAGTGCCAGGGAATGAGCCTGGCACACATCATCCCAGAGCCAGGGAATGAGCCTGGCACACATCATCCACCCCAGTGCCAGGGAATGAACCTCACACACATCATCCATCCAGTGCCAGGGAATGAACCTCACACACATCATCCATCCAGTGCCAGGGAATAAGCCTGGCACACATCATCCCAGAGCCAGGGAATGAGCCTGGCACACATCATCCACCCCAGTGCCAGGGAATAAGCCTGGCACACATCATCCCAGTGCCAGGGAATGAACGTGGCACACATCACCCCACACCCCTGGGTGCTGCTCCCAGGCTCCTGCTGTCGCCTTCTCCTCACCTGACCACTGGAAACTCCAGATTTCAACACCAGCCAGTCATTGATGTGATATTTTATCCTTCAAGAAGACCCAAAACCACACTGGTTTATTTGATAGACTAGTCTACCATTAAAAAAGTTATGAAGATAATAGAAGTAAAGAAAAATCATAAATATAAATTGTAAATAAATATATCTCTTTGATAGAAAGGTGATAAATACATCATTTTTAATGAAGCTGCATGTGTCTGAAATTCCTCTGACCACTGAAGCAGAAATGAAATTTATCCCATCTTGATAGTTTAATCGGGAGCATTTATAAAACAACCCCTTCACTGAAATAAAAGAGCAATTTCACAGCCCCTGCTATCTAAATCATGTGGATTTATAGCATAAGCAAGGGGGCAGGAAGGGTGTGGGGCTCTAACACTGTGACTGCAGTGAGTGACCTGTTCTGTATTTTCTGACAGTGAGGGAGACTGGAGAATTAAAACAAAGGCACATTTCATGTTCTAAGCTTCTTGCAAGCATCAGACAATCCAAAATTCAGTAGCTCTGCAGTATCTCCTCTCTCTGGAGTGCCCCACTCTGTGTTTAACGTATTAGATCTGCTCTCTGATCACAGTAAAGGAGACTCTCAGTACCTGCAGTTTATTATGGGATGTCACCTTTGGCCAGCTCTCAGGCCTTGCTGCCACAGCCACACTTACCCACACACATTGCACACACTCATTTTCTCCTGAGCTTGGAGGAATTCACAGCTGTGTGAGTGGATCCTCTCATTGTGAGCAAAGCCACGTTATCCACACGCACCCACAAATGCTGAGTTTAAATGTTGACAGTCACAAAGTTCTGCTGTGAGCCCTATTTAAACAAAACAGATTTACAATGTATGCTCTACAAGAAGGGATTTTTCCAGTAAATCTGGGATTAGCCTAAAGGAAGTGTGAGACAGTAAATTTAACCACTTTAATAAACATGTGATTCCCTGGGGAAATAAAGAATTTGAAAAGAGAGGAGTCACTGTGGTCTGCATGCCAGATTGCTTCTGCCATTTACTCCATCCTGCTGCTCCCACAGTGTTTGCTGGAATAAATGGGCAGCTCTTGTGCACCTCTCACATCTGCCTCTGCCTCCAGCAGCTCCCACTGGGGAGTTCCTTTTCCCCTCTGTAATTTCACCCACAGTTTCCTGGGGAGTTGGGTTGTATAAATATTGACAGAGAAATACACGTAACAAAAATATTTGTAATTTCTGTTTCCCTCAGAACTGAAATTTTGCTTCAGGACATGAGGTGCCCGTTTCAGTAAATCTGTTCATTAGCAGACAAAACAAACAGGATCAGATCTGTTTTTAAAGAGGGTAGTGATGCACACCCTGATTTAGGAACTGTCCTGCTGCCCCCAGGGGGTCTGGCCCTGCTGACTGAATGAAGCTCGGTGGGAGATTATTGGGGCAGGTGCAGGAAAATCAGTGCATTCCTCAGTATCTTATTCTGACTATATTTAGGCAAAAAAAGCCATTTTTCCTGGCCTGCCCTTCCTAGGAGATGCCACACAAGCTGGAGTATATTGAAATAAATATTGATTTACAGGATTTTCAGCACAGAGCCAGAGCAGCACCATTCCCAGTGCAGCCAGAGGAATTTCACTGCTAACAGCACACACGTGGAAGAGCCACAGTGCCCAAGCCAGAGTGACTGCAGCCCTAAGCAGGGTGTCCAACTCAGCCCCAGAACTGGCTGCAGCCCTAAGCAGTGCCCAGCTCAGCCCCAGGACTGGCTGCAGCCCTAAGCAGTGCCCAGCTCAGCCCCATAACTGGCTGCAGCCCTAAGCAGTGCCCAGCTCAGCCCCAGGACTGGCTGCAGCCCTAAGCAGGGTGCCCAGCTCAGCCCCATAACTGGCTGCAGCCCTAAGCAGTGTCCAGCCCAGCCCCATAACTGGCTGCAGCCCTAAGCAGTGTCCAGCCCAGCCCCAGAACTGGCTGCAGCCCTAAGCAGTATGTCCAGCCCAGCCCCATAACTGGCTGCAGCCCTAAGCAGTGTGTCCAACTCAGCCCCATAACTGGCTGCAGCCCTAAGCAGTGTGTCCAACTCAGCCCCAGAACTGGCTGCAGCCCTAAGCAGGGTGTCCAACTCAGCCCCATAACTGGCTGCAGCCCTAAGCAGTGTCCAACTCAGCCCCATAACTGGCTGCAGCCCTAAGCAGTGCCCAGCTCAGCCCCATCACTGGCTGCAGCCCTAAGCAGTGTCCAGCCCAGCCCCATAACTGGCTGCAGCCCTAAGCAGTGCCCAGCTCAGCCCCATCACTGGCTGCAGCCCTAAGCAGTGTCCATCTCAGCCCCAGGACTGGCTGCAGCCCTAAGCAGGGTGTCCAGCTCAGCCCCATCACTGGCTGCAGCCCTAAGCAGTGCCCAGCCCAGCCCCATAACTGGCTGCAGCCCTAAGCAGGGTGTCCAGCTCAGCCCCAGGACTGGCTGCAGCCCTAAGCAGTGCCCAGCCCAGCCCCAGGACTGGCTGCAGCCCGAGCACGAGCAGCCCAGCAGAGCAGCTGAGAGCTGCAGTCCCTGCTGCTCTGGGCTCTCAGTGCCTCTCCACCTTCCCAGGAGCCTGGGGAGCAGGGCGGGGACACTCTGAGGGGTTGCTCTGGAGAACCTCAAACAGCAGTTTTGCTCTTTGAGTCAGTTCTCTGCCATCTGCCATAAGAACATGAGGGGAGACGTGCTGTATTTCTGAGAGTGGCTCAGTTCCTCTCCATCCAGGCAAAACAGGAGCCCATGTTATTTCTGTCATTAGTTATAATTAGAGAGCTCTAATCAACCCCCTGCCTGCCTCAGCACTCAAGTGGTTGAATCTGCAATTTTACTTGTGTTCTTCATTAAGAGGAGGAAAAAAGGAAAAGAAATTCATTCATGAAATTTCCATCCATATCAAAGACTTTTATTTTAGGATTTGCTTCCAACTTATGTATCTTTAGACCTTTTAAATAGGAATACAGTCTCTTCCTCTGCCATCCTCTTTCATGTAATGTCTGTCAAAGAGCAGAGAATTCTCATTCCTCTGTACCAGTAAACATGGGACTTTGATGCAGAGGTGGAGAAGAAATACTAAGAGAACATAAAGATCTTCAAGACAGTCAAAGGTATTTGTTTCACATACTTTGTGGTGCAGAAGGGCAAATTACTTAAAAATCTTCAGCATCTTTAAGTCTCAGCTATTTCCAACAGATGGAGCTGATGACATAATTGCTAGTGATTAAATTTTAATATTTATTAGTGAAGAATTTTAAAAGGCTCAGGTTAGCAGCATCAAGCCAGAGTGAGATCTTCACCAGGACTGCCATGACACCAAATCTCACTTCCACTGCTTTGACACTGGATGTCACAGATTTCATTGGCTGCTGCATTTCAGAGGTTCCTAAAGATCAGAGTGATAAATAATCATCCTTTTACTCCATCATATGCTTGCCCAAAAATGTACCTGTATTGTGTGAGCTACATCAACAAGATTTCATTTAACACATTTCATTGTGTTTCTCTCTCTTTCCACAAGCAGAACAACATGCTCTGAGAGTCGGGGAGCCCTTGAGGAGAGTCAATCCTCCTGAGCTGACACATCCACACTTGCAGGACTTTGACACAAGAGACTTACACAGAAGATTTCAGACACCAAGCTGATCAAGGGATGTAAAAGTAGATGAACATCTGCACAGAAGATTCTGTTTTAGAAAAGAATTCAACTGCTGACCTCAAGAGTCACCAATCTGTACAAGACCTCCTAGTCAAATCCAAGGGGAATACCTTTTTTATTTCCAGAAACCCAGGACAGTTTACTCAGAATTTGGCCTCAGACACAGCTGCAAGCCTGTGTACTTTAATGAGCCAGTAAAATTTAATTAACCTTGTGGAAAAGTCCTCTGAATCCAGAATAGGCAGAGCCTCAGAGCAGAGCATGTCCTAATAAATACCCATTTATAAAACACGTGGCCAGCCCTGAAACCCCAGCAAGGTGTGAGCTCCAGCAGTGAGCAGGCCAGGATTCACTGGGCTCTCAGATTCCAGGAGCTCAGTGCCACCAACACTCATCCCAGAACCTTCCATGGGGCTTCCAGGCCAGAACCAGAGAGTGTCACAGCGCACATCAGTAACAGCCTCACCCTCTTTCTGGTGAAAATGACTGCTGCTTTCACACCAGGGACAGGGACAGGGACAGGGACAGGGGAGACACACAGGGACAGGGGACAGGGGACAGGGACAGGGGACAGGGACAGGGGACAGGGACAGGGACAGGGGACACACACAGGGACAGGGGACAGGGACAGGGACAGGGACAGGGGACAGCAGGGGACACACAGGGACAGGGACAGGGGACACAGGGACAGGGGACAGGGACAGGGACAGGGACAGGGACAGGGACAGGGACAGGGACAGGGACATCCCCCCGGGCTCGGGGGAGCCTCTGTGGACCCGCCCCTGGTCCCGGCCGTGCCGTGGCCGCGCTGCTGCAGAGGGGATGGAAGGAGGGGACGGAGCTTCAGCTCTGGATGGCAGGAGCCCTTTGTCACTCCGGTCGCCCTCGCCCGGTCGCTCCCGCGCTGATGTCAGATGTCACGCTCTATCTGATGAACAGGTCTCTGCCTCGGGCTGTTTATACACAACCTACCAGAATTTCCTGCTGCATGATGAAATAATTAGGAGGCCCTCATGCAGGGGAACAATGTTGTGAGTAGGTTGCAAAGGCATTACACATACAAAAAGAAAATTCTGAACATTTTCCTTATCTGTGGTACAATCTTCTGAGACTCCTTATATGCATTCAACTTGTTTGTATTATTTCTTCTAATGTTGTTCGTACAGATGCTAAATGAAGGCTTCAAAAAGTTCAGCGGTGGTCTTTCCTTTATGCCCAGATTGCACAGTGGGAATAGCAGCATGAGAAAACCAGAAAAAATAGAGATTTATTTGTTTGTTTTAAATCAAGATTGCTTTTTGCATCTTCAGTCGGTGAATTCCAAACTGCAGATAGTTCAATGGCTGGTGCAGCTGCTCTGTGTGAGTGAGAGCTGGCAGGCTGGGTGTCCCTCCAGCCACAGCCATCCTCCCTGACTGTGGAAATAGCAGCAGGAGGGATTGTTAGCTTAAAAAACTGATGTGCTTCGAAGTCTTCCTGGATTCCCATTTAAACTGTGCTAATTCTATTCACTGCTTCCAGGGCAGTGAAGAACATGACACTGTATTTCCCAGCTGGGAGACAGACAGACAGTCTGTGACAGACAGCGTCACCCTCCCTGATGTTCTCACCTGCTGTGCTCTCATGGGCTCTCCCTACATCCTCCTCAGAGCATCACTTGCTTGAATGGATATTTTGCTCAGAAATGCAAATATTTTCTTTCCCTCTTGTCAGTTTCCAAGGCTCTATTGCCTCTCTTCTGCTGAGAGAGGCTTAGAAAAGGCACTGTCATTCGTTTTCAGAGGAGAAAAATATTATATAGATGCCATGGTTCAGATTAAGGAAATGAATGGGTATAAACTTTCAGATTGGGTGTGTAACTCATAAGCAGCCACCGAGCCTGGATTTTGACTCTGTCATCTGGGGGAGCATGAATAAGTAATAAACATGTCATTAAATGATCAAAAATATGTTCAGTTAGTCAAAATGGGGTATTCTCAGAGAAGGGCAGTAGGAAACAAGGCTATGCTGAAGAAATACCTAGACATGAGAAACGAGTAAGTCAGCGTATCACATTTACAGACCTTAATTCAAATTACCCCAAATAATTTGAAATAGGATAACTGGTGACCAAAACATGCAGAAGAAGAGTTTTCAGTGTGGTGACCATCTATATTTTCATGGTTAGGAAAACTAGATCCATGCTTTTGTTAGAACACAGTATGGACAAGAAATTCACAAATCCCAAATATCAAAAAGTGTATATGTCACTGTGCTATGGATACATAATATAAATCAATTTCTAAATTATCATTGCCTTCCCATGCCTGTTTAGCATCTCAGCTGTCTTCCTTTACCCATCTCCTTCTCTAAATGGATCCTGTCTTTCACTAAGCAATGGTTCAGGCACAATAAACAGACAAACACAATAAATCTGTTGGAGTGTGCTGTCCCTACAGGTATCAGTTCACATTAACACTCCTGAAGTCAGGTTTGTACATAGCACAGCTTACAGCACTACCAAGGAAATCAATCTTCAAGGCTGAAATAAAACATTTATTTGATCTTAGTTCCCCATACAGCTCACTATTTAATAGCTTCATTAACTATATCAAGGAGACAGAGCCTCATTTTTTTACCACCATTAAAATCCTGCAGGTGCTGAATGTCAGTGCAGGCTCTGAGGCACACGGGGGGCAGGAGCACATCCCACACCAAGGGCAGCATTCTGCCTCCTCTGGGCCAGACAGGCTCCACTGTGCTGCCATTCAGCCACTGCCAGCTCATTTGGAGTTCCTTATTCTCAGTGCACATCCAAGGAAGAATAAAAAGGTCATAAGAGAAGGAAATTTTTGCTGCTCATGTATTTGAGACTACAACCATAACAGACATCAAGCCACCTATCATCAGGGCCAGGACACCCCTGGCAGCAGCCATTCCTCTCTGCAAGGGAAAATCAGCACGGGTAGTGGTGATGGAAGGCACTGCCTTCCTCAAGGGCCAATTTAGCACAGCAGGAGAAAAGTAGCTCAGGCAATATGCATTTCAAAGCAGGAGAAAAATTAAAGGCAGGAGAAGGAAGAGTGGCTTTGGAAGGGATGAAAGCAGCAGCAGTAACTGTGGGAAGGGTAACCATGACAAGGGCAGTGGATAAAGGGGAGAAAATTTAGTCCTTGCAGTTTTTTGGTGTGTAGGGTGCCTGGACTGGGAGAACTGGGATGTCACCAGCAGGGTTGGAGCCTAGGCAAGTGCAGCTTTACAAGAACAGCTGCTTCTTTGTTCAGCTGCTTTCTACCAAAAGGTAAAACTTTCAGAAGCAGTACCTGCATGCAGGTGACTTGCAGCAGCATTGCAGAGCTGTGGCTCTCACTGAGCACTGACTCCATCACCCAGCTGTGAATGCCTTGCTAGGGGGAAGAGACAGGAGCTGCTTCTGGAAATGGACTTCCAGCTGTTCTGTGGGCAAAGGACTCAAAACACAGACAAGTCTGTTGCTCACAGGAAATTTTGTCTTGGTGTCCACTAAATCCTATATATTGAGGGACAGACAATACTGAAATGTTTCCAGTGTGAAGAGGACTCTAGTCTAGGGGAAACCTGAACTCTCTCGCTGCCTGTCCCCATGATTTTTGTGATTAATTATATAGATCCTCATCTTAGTTTTAAGCTATTCTTAGTTTATGTCATTTGCAGGATTTCTAAGCCCTTTTCTGATAATCATTTTATTCCCTTGCCTTCATTTTGTTTGGCAACAGCTGAGCTGGCAGCAAGCCTGAAACCTGATAAATGACAAATCACTACCAGATGAAGCTGTGAGTTTTACACAGAGCATGTCCTCCAGCCATGGAATATTTTGAGGCCAAATAAAAATTACCAAACTGACTGAGAAGCCAAGTTCAAGCCTTACATGAAGGCCTGCCATTAACAAAAATCCAGAATAATTCTCCAAGCAGTGAAACTAGTGATTGGGCTAATGAAGCCCCTGAAATGCTGAAGAATTAGAAGCAGAGATAGAAATGCAGATTCTCAGCAGGGCCCCCAGGCAGGTTTAGCACTCTCTGCTCTCAGGAAAGGAGGATGACCCCCAGTGATCCACAAGAAGCACTAACCCCCTCCCATGCCCAGGGCTCTGGGGCTGTGCCAGGTGAGTCCTTGAGAGCACTCAGCACTCAGGGTGGGACAGAGCTCCTAGCAGGGCAGCACCTGGGCAGAATTACTGCTGCAGGTACCTGCCACAAACCCTCCCCTGCTCACTGCACCCCTCAGAGCATCACAGCGGGGCTGAGGGTGGCACTGGGAAGAGGGATGCTTCTCCTGGTACCCTCCAAGCAGCCAGCCCTGCCTTTGTCCTGGGAATCCTCCCTGCAGAGTCTTGTAAGCCCTGCACTGAGGCCACAAGGCACGGAATGCTTTCCTGACCTTCTTTCATGCTTCCCAGGCGGGTGCCACACGACAGCTACAATTTTGGGTAACAGCATTTTGTTACCCAAAGTTATCAGACAAGAACTGGGGAAAGCCACCTTGCAAAAGTGTTTCCCTTTCTTTTGCTGTGTAGATGTTTTTAGTCAAGGGTTTGGCACTGGCAGTATCCTTGCAGGTCATGCAGAGAGGATCACTGCTCCTCTGGGAGTACAGAGAGAGAATTCCTACATGCAGTAATTTTGTAGTGGATGTAGAAAGATACAGTGGATGTAAAGCAGCACATGTAGCACAGGCCAGACAGCACCTGGCCGTGGACATGGCCAGAAGATGTGAAGTGAAGCCAGCAGAGTCCTGAACCCTCCTGAGGTGCCCCCGTCCCAGACTGTCATAATGGATGATGCATCCGTGCAGTGAGTGTTGTGCAGTAACACCAGAGGGAAGGAAAAGACTCAATAAAAAGTGGTGCTTGGCTATAAACCCATTGCAGCCATGGTGCAAGATACATATATATATGTATGTATATGTATATGTATATGTATATGTATATGTATATGTATATGTATATGTACACGTATATGTGTATATGTGTATATGTGTATATGTGTATATGTGTATATATATATATGTATATGTGTATGTATATGTATATGTATATGTATATGTATATGTATATGTATATGTATATGTATACGTATATGTGTATGTGTATATATATATGTATATGTGTATGTATATGTATATGTATATGTACATTTATATGTATATGTGTATGTATATGTATATATGTGTATATGTACATGTATATGTATGTGTATATATATATATATGTAAAAGCCATGGCAGCACCCACAGCCCCCAAGAACACGGGACAGGGAACCCCAGCGATGTATATGTGTATATGTATATGTATATGTATATGTATATGTATATGTATATGTATATGTACACACACACACTTATATATACATGTATATATATCTCTTTGTGTGTGTGCATATATATATATACATATATATATACATATATAAAGCCCCAGTGAACCCCAGCCCTGCCACTGCAGAAAGCTGGAAGGTGGAGGTGAGAGTAGCCTCAAAGGGTTAAGCCCAGACAATACTTTCCTGTCCTGGGGGCATCAGCCACAGCCTGGGAGAGCCTGTCAGCCTTCATTGGCCACAGGTAATGATACAGGGCAATTTCTCCTGATAATGTCACCGGAAGAGGAAATCCTGCAGACTAAACTCATTAAGGTCTGAGGGGAGCACTGAGGGGCTCTTTCTGCAGGAAGAAGGGCTGTAGGCTGGGCTTGTCTGCCTGGGAGAGCATCTCTTGTGGTGTGTGGTTGGAAAGCTCTCAGGGATTTTCTTTGGCATATGCCAGCCTTCAAGTCCAAATTTTCACTTCGAAGGCAAAACTCATCCCTCTTTTCAAAATGCAGCCCTGCAGGGAAAACAAAAATTCCACAGCACATGGTAGATGGATGCTCAGTTTAGAGGCATTTAAACCACTGTCATTCATTTACACTCTTCTATCAAGCAGCAAATAGACACTACACTGCTGTAAGTGCTTGTTCCAGTAAGGGTTGGAATCGACTGGTAATGCCTTGAGCTGCTGAAGGGCAGCATCATCTGCCAAAAACAAGCGCTGCTTTCCTTGGAGGCACCTGAGGCACACACAGGATTTGGCACAAGCTGTGCCCTGCTGTGTGATGCCAGGTCTGGGGAGTCCCTTGTGGCACGGGCAGGAGGGGCTCCAGGACACAGGGCTGTTCATTGGGAGCACCCGTGGTGTGGGCAGCCCTGGCAGCCATGCAGCCCTGCTGCTCTCCCAACAAACTGCACACCCTGGCTGCTGAACCTTGGCCCATCCTGCTCTCTGACACTGAGGTGCTGCCCTCACATCAGCAACAGGCTTGAGAAAATGTGAAGCTCCTTCTCTTCTGAGAAGCTTGGGACAGGTTATCTACTCAGCTCGACAGAAAATGCCCTTGATTTCAGGATCAGGGCAGCCTGGTCCCTGGTCTTTGACAGGAAAATATTTTGACAGTGTAACAGATGAAATTAGCTAAAGCTAGGATGATCGGCACTTAATCTGATAATCCCTCCAGAAGCAATTACCTCGAAAAGATCTGATAAAATTTGTTCAGTGTGTTTGTTCAGTGTGGAGGCACAGCCCAGCTGGTGTGCAGCTCTGACCTGGCCATCTGGGGATGGGACAGTGTCCTGCTCACCATCCTCTCCTGCACTGGCACAACCCTCCCACCCCTCCCTCCACAGCACAGGTGGTTTCCACACCTCTCGAGAAACATGGGACCTGATACAGGCAAAATTCTGTTAACTGGTTAGAGAACTTCAGCTTCATCTCAACACAAAAAACAATTGTCATTTTATATCAGCACCAGTCAGGAAACATCTGATGGACAAGTACTTTAAAATTAAAATTTAACTAATTAAAAATTAACTAATTAAAAATTTAAGTAATTAAAAATTAATTTGTCACAAGTGAAACAATTTAGAGAAACAATATGCAGAGGAAGATATTACACCCCTAACTGCATCCATCATTCTTCCAAAGCCTTCCTAAAATAACTGTTTTTATTTGGGAAATTAAATGGAAGGAGGCATACATAAGTAGTGCAAAATTTATTTAATTCATCACTTCTAGGCACTGAGCTGGTCTAATTCTGTTTCCTTCTTCATTCCTGACCAGGGACTTTGAAGCCTTTTGCTGCAGATCCACAAGCCTGTGCTTTTGCCCAGGTATTACCTCACACCTCAAATGACAGAAAGAGAGTTGCAGACAGACAAATCAGCAATGTGACCCATGGGCACTCAGTGCAGGAGGACAGTTCCTCAGGTGAAGGAAGTGAGAGCTGCTCTCTGCTGGCCCAAGCTGAAAGGAGCTCCTGGTCTGCACCTGGCCACAGACTGACACAAACCCTGAAAAACGCATTTTGTGCGAGCAGATGATCTCAGCTGAGCCTCAAGATGATGAACTTTTTGTTGCCTGATGGTGTTAAACTGTTCTCTGAAAGTGAGAAGGAATCTCTTGCCTCATCCCCAGTGAGAGAATGAGAAGTGTTGTGGGCAATGAAACCACAGAGATGTTCTTGGAGAGCAGGCTGCCCTCCCTTAACTATCAAAATGCAACTGGTGCTTACACACAGTGGGCAAAAGTACCTTCATTGGCCAAATCAAACTGGTGAAAACACACTTGGTTCTTGATTTTCTCTTGTAGTAAAGTTTCTACAAACCCTGAAAGACAGCAGAGCTAGAAAAAAGGGATGCTTTAGCTGCAGCAAGCAGAACTCTTCAGTGATATGAACTTCAAATAAAACAGGTTCCAGGAATATGTATAATACAATTTATTAAGACTGAAAATAAATTCTATTTCTCTTATATACCTATTTTAAGGCATATTTTTTTCTACTCAAATAAAAGTGTTTCTGTATTTGAGGTCTTAATTATATAATTAGTAACAACAACAAATTAAAATGAATTAATTCCATTCTGATTTATTTTGCTTGCAGTGTTAAATAAAAGGTACACAAAACACAATTAAGTAATTTTAAGTCCTCTCTTTAAACCCTAATCAGAAATTGCCACATCTAGATAAAGCCAAACTAAAACAAAGCTTTTCATTTGTTATGAGCTGAGAATTGTGTAAAGTGCACAGTGCCCACTGACTCCAGGATAAATATTTCCACTTCTTCTTAGGATTTCTGGCTAAAAATGTTGCTCAACAATTTCAGGACTGTGCAAAGATGATTACACAGGATCTGCTACTCAGAATGAGCCCCCCTGTGCACACAGACAGACAGACAGACACCAGCTACCTGCCTCAGACATACACATCCCACCAATGCCCTGACACCCACGGGGAACTCCTGGTGCAGCAGCTGTAACCCTGCCCCAAAGCAGAAAATAAATACCACATGGAGCAGATGATTGTTTGGATGGCCCAGCTGTTCTCCAGTTACCTTGTGCAGTTTGTGGGTCCCCTTCTCATCTTGTTTTTCTCCAAGTGGTGGCCAGACTTTTCCCCTGCATGGTGGACAAACCTCTCCCCTGACGATGGCAAATGTGACCCTGCACTGATGGGCTGCTCCTAAAGCCTGATGACAGCCAGAGCTCAGCTGTGTGCAGCACAAATGAGAAGTTTGGGAAAGGAAATCTCCATAGCTGCTGCTTTTCAGGCAGCCTGAGCACCTGAGAGAAGTGTTGTTCCCCTGGAATGCACCAAAGATACAACCAATGCTAACCACAAATCCTCTGCATGGCAAAAACCAGCATAAATTAAACACTGCAGAGAAAGCTCTCAGCTATTCCCAGGGCAGCAGGCAATGAGGAAAGTTCCTTGTCTGTCACTTTGGCTCTGTCAGTGAACTGTGTCACCTCCAGAGCTGTCATCATAGACCACACCCAGTCCCTCTGACTGCAGGGATGAGCCCTCCCTAGTGCCTCTGTCTGCTCCAGAAGATGTGTTTGTGGTTAGACAGGCACTGCACATTTGACATTTTCATTTCTCTGCTGTGCCAATCAACATTCTTAACCTCCATTCCCTATTCACTCAAAAAGGAAAGGAGTCCATTGTACCAACACCTTACCTTCTTTGGTCTTTAGATGTAGTAGCTGTCTGGTCAAACTCCTTTCTTCTCATACATATCATCTAGTCACATGTATCATAGCTGAATAGCACATTCACTGCCTCTAGCACTGAATAGAATCCATATGTTCTCCGTTTGTACTCCTGCAGAGATTTAGCTGTCTGAAATACTTGCCATTTTACACCAACATTTAGACATAAAGCAGCATCATGAGAACGTGGGGAATAATCAAACATCAGTATGAAAATCCCCCAAAACACTGGCATGAACTTCAGTGAACACAGGATAAATGTAACTTTTATTTCTGAGCTCTCTATTATTTTGGCTCACCAGAAAGTGCAGATTTCCATGGTAACATAAATATAGCAAAAAATGCTGCAGAGTACAACAGTAAACAAGGCAGAGAGGGGCCATGCCTCCCACTCTGCTTGCAGCTATCCAGGAGGCAAAAGCAGACAGACCCTGATGACCTCACACTGCTGCTGTGACGAGCACAAAGCCAGCAGGCATTCACAGACTTGTCTCTCCTCTTACCAAAATCCTGGGCTCCAGCCTGACTGGGCTCCACACACTGGGAGACTTTCAGTGGGCAGGAGCATGGCAGTGCAGGGGCTTCACCTTTCTGACACTTTGAGCCACAAAACGCTGGGCAGGGGCCCATTGCATCCTTTGTTTTGTAAATCTGCCTCTCAGTGTCACCACAGGCTGATTGAAGGGGTTGTAGTGTTTGGATATTTATTATAGAGCAGTAGAATCACAACAATATTATAGTCTCTATAACCCTAAAGGTAAGTCAGTGTTTCACTCAGTTCTAAGGTTTTTTTCATCCATCAAACCTTCCTGAGAGTTGGTGAAATAATTTTTCTCCTGCTCAAGCACCAATATTCAGATTGGAACAGCAAAACATTAAACAAGTGCTGTTGTATGTAAATCCTTTTTTCAGGTAATCAGCCAGAACTGGCTCCTCTTTGGGTGTTTCCTTGTATATATTAAAACAAAGTTGCTTTTAAAATTAGTGGTTCCTTCTGTTACTCTCTTCTCCTTCTGCAATCTCAAGCTGAAGTAACAAACAGAAGCTTCTCTTAGACGACCAGTAGAAGAGTTCATTTTCTGTGGACTTTGGTTGTGGAGTATGAAGAGTACTGAGAGTGTATAATGAGAGCACAGTATCTCCTGAGCCCCAAAAATGGAATGAGTAGCTTTGTGTAGAGCAGTGGGGTGAACAAGACTCTGATGTTAACGTGCTGTTTAAGTAATCAACCTTTTTCTTTTTTATGTGTGCTCAGTGAAACTTATCCTTGCTGTCCTTCAAAAGCAAAGACATAAGAGCTGGGCACTGCTGACTGCAGCAGGACTGCGACTGGATTCCATAATTATAACCAAGGTACCATGGAACAATGATTTTTCCTACGGCCACCATGTGCTCACAGATCAAAGATGTATTTTAAATCCTAACCAGTGTCTTTTCCTGTGTGAGCAGGCAGTTAAACTCAGAAAACAGCTCAAACCAAGAAGGCTGACAAAGGGAAGTGTGCTGAAATTAATATGACATTTTCCCCATTTTGTCACCTGCCCAAAAGCACTGGACTGCTTTCAGGCACTAAACTCAACGAAAGATGTCTGAACAAAAACGAATCGTTCAGGCACTTCATTCTCCTCCAGATCAACATCACTCTGGCACCAGCTAAAATTTCCCCACTCAGTTCTGTAAGTGTCAGTCAAGATTTAATGTTTCCAGATCAGTTTAAAAATTATAAGCACCAAGAAGAACAAGATTTCTCATTTCTATTTAGAACTCTGCACTTCTTGCTACTTAAAACCTGCAGGCTCTGCACTTTCCAAATAAACGTGTTTTATTTCGGAGCATTACTGTAGCACTTTGTAAACATCAGTTACAAAAACTGTAAATCTTGATTTACTTGTAGACACATGCAAGCATTTCGTCAGTTGTAACCTGTGGGCAGCAAACCAGGATCTCTCTTCTGGAGGCTCTCTGTGTTTTTCAGACCTGGTATGAATGGATCACCTTTCGTTCATGAGTTGCCCTCCCAACCTGCCCACTTACTAAACAAAACATCTCTAGCTCGCTAATCCCAAATCTGCTCGATTTTTAACAGATATTTTCACTTTAACACACACACTTAACACTGTATGAACACGCAGTCACAAATTGGCTGGGGAAAAATGTGAAAGATGAATCTGCCGTGAAGCGCTGATTTTTCTCTGAAAAGGATTCGCTGTGCTGTGGGGAAGGGAGCTGTGGTTCCTCACCCCGGTGCCCGCTCGGCGGGGGCTGCACCGAGCCGGGCGTCTCGGAGCCCAGGGCAGCCTCGTCCGAGGGGACTCGCTGCCCGGCCAGCGCTCGTCTTTGTCAAATCCCGGCCGGCTCGAGTCCTTCCTCTCGGGGCAATCGCCAGGAGCGGGCTGCGGTCCGGTCCGGCCCCGCTCTGCCCGGACAGCCCAGCGCCCACGGAGCCGCTCCGGCAGCCGCCGCGGGTCCCGGCCCGGCCCCGCTCGCCCGGAGCTCTCCTTGCCGGCCGCGGGCTCTCGCCTCAGCCGCTCCGCACATCCTTCCCCGCCGCCTCCGTCCTCGCACCGCCGAGCGCCGACAGCCACCGACAGGGCTCGGCCGAGTCCCGGGGCGTGGGCGCTGCGGGACGGGGCCCTGAGAGCCCGCAGCGGCGCGGGGCTCCCGGTGCTGGCGATGCTGGCGGTGCTGGCGGTGCCCCCGGTGCTGTCGATGCTCACGGTGCCCGCGGTGCTCCCGGTGCTGGCGGTGCTCACGGTGCACCCCGGTGCCGGGCAGAGCGCCCGCCGCGGGGATCGCGCTCGGCCGGACTCGCTGACCGCGCCGCCGTCGGGCGCGACCCCGGGCCCACCGGGAAAGGGCTCCGAGGAGCAGCTGGGAGAGCTGAGGGTTTCCACAATACCCGCGCGGGTCGCGGCGCAGCCTCCCCCTGCCCCTGCTGTGCCGTGTCCTGCACAGCAAGCTGCGGGACGAGCACGACCGCCCTCGGCTCAGGCCCAGGACAGCCTGCGGGGGCAGAGGTGACTCCTAGGGAAGCTCTCCTACTGCCGCACCCCTCGGGTGTTTCCCGTCCAGGGAGGGGCTTCCCGCAGTGCCCTGTCGGCACGGACGGCGGCCGAAGGAGCCTAAAACCTCTCGAGGCTCCTGCAGCCCCCGCCTCTCCGCACGGGCTGTCCCGCCTGACGGCCCCGGTCTCCTGCCAGACAGTGATTGTTCACCGTGAACAGAAGCGAAAGCAATCGGGCAGGCAGACCCGGTATCTTTCGGGCCCTCCAGCGTGGAGTTACCGTGCTCACCGAAGCCAGGACATCCTGGTTGCGCCTATCTATTCATAAACAACGGGCCATGGTTTCCACTTGGCTTTGCCTTCCATTACGTTAGGGGCAAAATGCTCTTTTACATAATCTGATCGCTGCTCTAATTTTTCTCTGTCCCCAGCACTTTCCCTGAGTGACGGTGTGACACAATTAGTATAGATGCTTATAAAGTCAACTTCCACATCAAGTGTTCACCACGATTTCAGGAACGCAGAGATGCAGCACTTGATTTGAACAGGTACCGCTTTCGTCTCCAGATTGTATGTTCAGAGTGCAGAGACCAAGAGTTGAAATAAATGAAGAAGTTCCACGCCGGGATGTCAAAATTACTCCCTGCAATTCTGCTCGCAGTGCAAGGGCCAGCACTCTAAAAACATGCAAGGCTGCATCTCACTGACTCCCCTCTGCCTCCCCACCCCAAGCTCCCTCTTGAAGGGAAGGGAAAAAAATGCTAAAAAATAAACAAAACAAAACAAAAAAGCCCAACAGAACAAAACAAAAATCCAGCAAATTGCATCAAATTCTTGGTCTTGATAGGGGAAAAACAGCCTCAGGAATCCCCTTAGGAAATAGGAAATTTTCCTTTTACTGATCTTGCCACTGACAACTAAGCAACACAGAGCTCTACACTGGAAGAGCCGTGAACGAAAGCCACATGTCTGCAGCCCTAAAAGATTCTAGACCCGTAAACCGGAGACAGACAGCCTGACCCAAGGGAAGTGCATCGCATTGATTCGGAAAAGGAGTCATTGGTAAGAGGCTGGGTTCGTTTCCTTCCCGTTAAATCAGCCCGGAGTCAATTACTCAGGGCTAGTCCAAACCCTGCATCTGTTACCACTGTCTGGGATCAGTGGGCGTGCAAACTCACAGATAGCAAGTCTGAGGGCGCTGGCTGGGTTCTTTCTTCCACAGCCCACGGAGGCTCCACAGCCCAAGACACTGCGATCTACAGATGAAAAACCTCTGGATAATTGCGGGTGTACAAACACGCAAGTAGTGCAAAGAGATGGTAGACACAAGAGGAGAGTTTCCCGGGAAGTGAACCTTGTCCCTCACGGGTGTCGGGCTTCCCTCCCCGCGCCGTCCCACCTCTCCGAGCTCTCCTGCCTGCCGCTGCTGAGGGAGAATGCGGTGGCTCTCGGCTGGAGGGACGGCGCCTCCCGCGGTTCCCCTGCCCCGGAGGGAGCCGCTGGTGAGCGCCCCTCGGGCACCGGCAGCGCCGCGCCCAGCGGGACCCGCTTCCCCGCTGCCCTGCTCCCCGTGCCCGTTTTTCGTGAGCTGACCACAGTGGCCGTGTTCAATTCTTACAGAACTCGTTTTAACGGGACAGCCGGTGTCGCTGAGGAAGACTCCAGAGAGAAGCGCCCTGCCGCATGCACTTGCAGCACGGTGCAGTCTCTGATGAAGGAGTCAGTATGCTTACACCCTCTCGTTAAAACAGCCTTAATTCTCCGCGTTCAGTATTTTCTTCGCGCTATATCGTATCGTCAAATATTTTAGAGATCTCTTCTGCGTGTAACTGGTAAGCGCTCCCACCTACATACATCTTGGTATAACTCCTGAGAGAGAGGAATCAGAACCAGACAGTCCCCGTCGGAGGGTCCTGCCGGAGTTCCCCGCTCTTCTCCGCTCTCAGCCTCAGCAGGATGAGGCCAGGGCCACCCTGCCCGCCCCCGGCAGGTTCTCGTTCCCTCCCGTCTCTGTTGAGAGCGCGACGACACTCTGCGGGGTCCTACCGGGCGCCCCAAAAGGGGACATATCCTTTCGATGTGCACAGAGACGGCAGTGGAAGAGCAGGGTGCGCAAGAGTCGGGAGTTCTCTAGAGCCTGCGTTTCTGGCCGTTTCCATCTCTCCAGAAAACCATTCAGGGAATATTCACTTAAATATCGAGGGAGTATAATTTAAGCGATGAAGTTCAGACTGGACTTTGGAGAGATGAGTGATAAAGGTGCACGGGCCAAGGTGTATCCCGGATAACCAAGCTCATATACTTCCCACGTCCACCCTCTACACATTATCGCGTTTCTGACCTCTTCTCAGAAATAGCGTCTCTCTCCCAATAGCTCGGAAAAACCGCTCACCTCTTGCGAAGCCCCTCCGGCCACAACAACAACCCGGATCTGCTGACGGACTGTTCTCTGGGCGCGTTTTCCTCCTGGCTCGCCAAACGCCCCGCTCCCCGGAGCGGCCGACCCAGCGTGCGGCTCCGCGCAGCCACCGGCGAGGCCGCGGGTGAGCCCCGCCGAGCCCGCACCCCGCGGCGCGGCCCCTGCCCCGCCTCCGCTGAGACCCCCGCTCTGCGGGGCCGCTGCGGGGCCTCGGGGCGGGCGGAGAGACCGGGGCGGCCGGAGCGGCCGAGCCCGCCCGTCACCTGCAGAGCCGGCTCCCGACTAGCTACGAAACGTGGGCTTTTCCTCCAGCACCGCAGTATCAACTACCGCTGCTCGTAATATCCCGATCGCCGAGGCAAACAACGCTCAGATTGACTTTGTTGACTCCTACCGCGGTATTTCCCGGGAGAAAAAGCGCATAGGAACGGGGTTATTTCATAGAAATCTAACCCACAGCCCTCCTCGCAGCGCTCACCAACCTTATTAACAATCCCCTCGAAGGCGTAAGAAAAGCACCGACGATCAACAGCCTCGGATTGCTCCCGGCCGTGCCCGGTCCGCCCCGTCCGGGCTCACCGCACTACGGCGGCCCGACCCCGCCACAACGCTTCCCTCGGAGCCCCCTGCCAGGTGCTCACTTTCTGTCGTGCTACCTGCGACAGACGACAGTGGTGCTGTCGTGCCTCTGTCGGTCACGGATGGGGAGATCGCGTGGGGGGCAGGATGCGGGCTCGGCAGGATCCGCGCCGGTCCCGCTCCGAGCCGAACGTTCCGCTCCGCCCGGCCCGCGGCGCCGCTGGCGCTCCGAGCTGCGGAGGGCCGAGAGCGCGGCGGAGAGGACCGGGTACTGTGCGCCTGCGGCGCGGGTGCTCGGGCCGGTCGGGGCCCGTATTTGGGTCGGGGGTTGGCTAAGCCCGCGCCGTGTCTTCTGGGGAGGCGGCAGAAAGCCGGCTCCGGGCCAGCATGGGTGTTGGTTGGGCTGGGGCTCGCAGGGGCCGGTGATGTCCGCGCTCCCTGCCGCCGCTCGGAGCTCCGGACCCGGACCCGTGGCTGGTCGCAGTGCCCCGGGCCACGCCGCGGCCGCGGCTCCCCAAAGCCCGGCTTGCCTCGCAGAGGCGGCGGTGTCAGGGACACCGAGACTGGATGTCAGGGGGATTCTCCCCACGGTTAGGTCTGTTGAAATCGCTGGACAAACGAGTAATTGACGGGACATCCCGGCTTTACCGGGGTTCGGCACGGCTGAGTTACTGTTCCGCAGGATCGGGTCCTGGGATTTGAAACAACGATCATTCTTTTTAGACGGAGAACAATAAGGGACTTCTCTTTTCACACAGCTCCTCAAGCGCGGTATTCTCTTTTATCAAATCCATCGTGTTTATAAACTTAGGGGCAATTCTCTCAGATCGCTTTACCGAGGCTCTACAACATCGGTGGTGAGGAGAGGCTGAACCATAGAAGTGAGAGAAAAGATGGAAACTAACGACAAGTTTAATTAAAAGCAGCTGGCTTGTTTAAGCACGTGCCTAGAAGCAGATACCCTGTTATTCACCTCACGTGCGAAGGACAAGCTACTGCTTTATTCCCCGCTAATGTTCCGAGAGCACCATCAGTGTTTGGTGAGAGGGAGCTCTGAAGACAAGATTTGTGATCGTGGAGAAAGGGTGCCCACAACCCACAGCGTCTCCGCGGAGAGACGCCGGCTGGTTTTGCAGGTAGTGAGGGGCAGCCAGGCTCTGCTCTGCTCGTGGTGCCACCGGGATACCGGTGTTAACCAGCAGCACCTGTGGGAGCTGAGAGCCGGAGGAACTCCCGCAGCTCAGGTCCTTCTATTTTAGCTAATGAGAAAGGTTTTATTACGGGATTTCAGAGGTGCAAGCAGCAGGTGAGGTAGTGAGATGGGCGTAGGAGCTGTGAGTTTGAGTTACAGCATTCTCTTGGGCTTTGGGATTCAGGAGTGTGGGAAAATCCTCTCGTCACACGGGCTCTCGCTTTCCTCCGTGTTTGTTTTCTCCGCTCATAGGGAGGTGTAACTGGAACGAGTGCTTAGACTGGAGTGGTGGGGGAAATCTGTGGCAAAAGATGTGACAAATGAGGGGGTTCTCGGGGCGGGGGGGGTTGCTTTTTTTGTTGTTGTTGTTGTTGGGGTTGGGGGGTTTCCGTGCCTCCTCCCCTCACTAAGCCCACACGGGCTCGCTGGTGGAGGTAACGGCCCCGCCGCTCTGGAAGGCGGGTTCTGTGCAGGAGGTGAGGCCAGCGGGGCAGGTCCACCCACTTGAAAACAAAACTTTTTTCCTGCAGGCGCTGAGAGCAGAGAGCGGCGCGGGGTCCCCGGAGCCGGCTCGCCGCCCGCCTAGGGCTGGTATGTGCTAGGGTAGGGCCATGTATTGGAAGAGCGACCCGATGTTCGTCTGCAGGCTGGAGGACAAGGACCTGCCCGCGCTCGGCGGCCCGACGGAGAAGGTGTGCGGGCGGGGGGGCGGCGCACAGCTCGGCGGCTCCGGCGGGACCCGCAGGTGTCGGTGGGGCGGGCCGGGCCCGGGAGGCTCCTGGCGCGGCCGGGCGCTGACCGCCTCTCCCCGCGCTCCCGCAGGCCAGCCCCGCAGCGGCTGACGAGGACTCCTGCTCTTCCTCCGCTGCCCTGTCGCCCTCCTCATCGCCGCGGTCCATGGCCTCGGGCCCGGGCTGCGCCCCCGGCAAGTGCGTGTGCAGCAGCTGCGGCCTGGAGATTGTGGACAAGTACCTACTCAAGGTAAGGGCGCCCGAGCCGGAGCCCCCTTCGCCTGGCTGCTTCCCTCACCGCTGAGGCGGAGGGCGGCCCGTTCGCGGAGAGCCCGCCCGGGCCGCGGGCAGTGCCCGGAGAGCCTCGGGGAGCCGGCCCGGTGGGACCGGAGGGTGCAGCCCTCCAGCCACCTCATCCTGGGCTCGGCCCTCCCCGGGCGGTGCGGAGCCTCCGCGGCGGTTTGTTGGCGGTATTCGGGCCGGAGAGGAGCCCGGGCTGCTGTCGGTGTTTCGGGTGATGCTGCTTGCGCCGGGAGAAGCGGGGACGGGAATGGGAACGGGCGGCACCGGCGGCGGAGCGACCTGCATTGCACTGAAGTAGGTCCGGGGAGAACGTCGTGAGTCTCAAAGCCAGGAGTGCCTCTTGAGAAACGTGGAAATAAGTTATTTCTGCGAAAGGTGGTCAACTAGCACATCTGAAAGAAACGAGCTGCCGGCTCTCGGAGCAGTTCTCTTGTCTTAGCAATCAGGACCGAGTAAGATAATTTGAATACAAGCAAACAAAACCAAGTGGCTTTAAACATGAAGCGTTACTGCAGGGAGAGGGAGGGGTGTGGGGAGTTTATTTGCCTTTTGTATTAGAGCCGTTATAATTATTCAGATTTTTTTCCGTCTTTCCTTACAAAAGTGAGAGTAACAATCATGGCAGAAGTCGGTCGGTTCCATCAGCCTCAAACAAAGTTGCGTACTTGCAAAGTGATAGTGGCTGACAGCCCTGGAAGCATAACTGGTGTTACTAAATCATCTGCTTAGGTCTTGGTTGAGGTGAGGAGGTCCAAGGAAAATGTCTACTGCCACGCACCCCTGGATCCGGAGACCCCGTCCCCTTTGCAGTGGCCTGGGCTGGCACAGAACGGGTGGACCAGCGACAGAACTGACTCGAACTCAATTTCAGTTCTGTTAGCTCCCGTGACGTTTTGGAAGCTCGTTTATGGTTTACTGATCGCTGCTGTCTCCTATTTGAACACCCAGGATAACGGGACTTGGAGCAGAAGACTTCTAAACTATTTAGCCTTGAGTTCAAGCTAGCTGTTACTGCTTTGTGTAGGCAGAGAGGAATTGATGCCGGTGTGCTACTGTCCAGCATCAGCACACCTTTCCGTTTCAGCCCTGTCGATGGACGAGCAGGAGCACGGACAAACGGCCCCAAACGGGACGGGGCGGGGGCTGCTGCTGTTCCCCCCTGGAAGAGCGCTGATCTCCGCAGGAGGGGCGGCGGGCTCTCGCTGGCCGCGATGCCAGCTCACGTCGTGCCGGGGCTTGGCGAGGCCCGGGGAGCCTTGGCGCGGCAGGACTGTGGAGGGCAGGCTCAGTCTGGCTCAGCGCTGCCCCTCTGCTCGTCCTAATGGATGGTTGGGAGGGTTTGGTGACAGCTCTCATCTGCTGTCAACAGCTTCATATATTGTGGTGTAAACTTGTCAGCATATGGGAAGGCGCTTGCCAACAAGGATAAGGGTTAGGAAAGCGTTGGGCAAACTGCAATATTGCAGCCTGAGGAATAACTGACTGAAATGGGGGATCCCAGCAGGAGTGTTGCAGTCCACGCCTTGCCTTCTCTGTGGTTTGTCTGGCCGTGCTCTGATGAAAGGCATGTCCTGGGTTACCTCAAATCTGCTTTCCCATAGGTAATATATGGGCTGTTTGGTATGAGATTAGTAATTGGTTCAGTGGGGAAAAAAATTTATACTTCATCATTGGTTTTCAGAATTCCTCCTGTACAGTATGGGATTATCCAGAGGGTTATTACTTAATTTTTGTGGTCACTGGGAGTCTTGGGTTTTCAAATTATTTATTTAGGTGATTCACAATGTTTGCACAATTAAGATTTTCTTTTATAGGAAAGCAGAAATTAAAATAATTGCTTTAATTTTATTTATTTTATATGCCCCAAAATTATATGTAGGTTTTCAAAAATGCTGATTTCCACTGCATTCTGTGACTAGGTTTAGTTTTGCTGTGGACATATTAAAGAAATGTCAAATGCACTATTAAAACACCTGCTGCTGTTTTGAAACTAGGATGCTATTCACCAATTTTGCTTTTACAGAAACGTGGCAAATGGAGGAGTGGTTTGTGGTGTGTTTCTATCTGACAGGCTTATTTTTTCCCTTCAATACATGTTTTAAAATTTTAAAGAACTTTGCAATGTTTGGTTTTTTTGTTAGGCAGGAATTTATGCAGACTAGGAAATAGGCAATTGTCAGTTAGTTGTCTTCCCAAGGTCACATAAGGCCAAAACTTGCTCTCTTACTCTAATGCTATCAGAACAGAACTGGGCACGAAATACCTGCATGGAACTTGTATCTCTTGCTGCCTCTTCTACTGTTTTTAATTACAAACCAAAGAAAGCTTATTTTGAAGACCTGAATCAGATTAATTAACCTTCAATATGCAAGCAGTTCTGTAAAGAAAATGTTTTGCGTTCAAGATCATTTTTCTGTGAATCAAAATTTCTGACCATTTCTGGAAAAAAAGCAGTGTTTGTAAATACAGAATGCCATCTTGGTAGCACAAGTATTGAGGGGTATTTTTTGTTGGGTTTTTGCAGGTAAATGACCTCTGCTGGCACGTGCGCTGCCTTTCATGTAGCGTTTGCAGGACATCCCTGGGAAGGCACACCAGCTGCTACATCAAAGATAAAGATATCTTCTGCAAACTCGATTATTTCAGGTATATCATCCAGGGATGTAATTTATCAGATAACTTTTTATACTTGCTTGTAACTTTTCACAGCAGCCACAACTGAAATTCACTTGAGGCTCTTCCTTTTTCATTTGTTAGGTTTATATTCAACAGTTTAAGCTCTGACTTTTCTTCAGGAGGGAGCCCTAAGTCTGTGTAATGTGCCTGCTAAGTCTCCCGTCTGCCCTTCCCCTGGTGTGCACAGCTGCTGTATTTATACCATTACTTGTGTATGCACTGAGGGGAAAAAGTCCCAGTCCTTGCCACGGTTGCAAAGCCATTGTATGTGCAAGGAATCGTCCTTGGGAAATGCTGGCTGAGGATGCAATGTAAACTTGAGATGATCTGTTTGGAGTAGTGCTTCACTGCTGTGGGGCTTAAGGCATCACAAGGAGCTGCAAAATCAATCCAGAATAAAACCCATCATATCTAAAAGAAGCTTTCAGCAGATGTACCTTTCTATCATCAGTTTGATTTAGAATGTGATTCTTTCAAAATTACATTATAATCTTGCGATGAAGGATATTGTTTGTGTTGTCAATGTAGTGCTCTGGATGCAATGCCTTGGATCCAGAAAGCAGCAAGTATTGTTGCTGGTACTTCTCTAGTCGGATTGCTAGACCAAACTGTTTCTGGGATTCTCAGCTGGGCAGTGAACCGATTGCATCCAGCTAGTCAAGTTTGACACAGAGTGGGAGGGGGAAAGCTGAGTGCTGTATACTTCTGGAAAAACTGAATTTTGTGGGATTTGAGAAAAAATTGGGTCTGCAATGATCTTCAGGACAAATTCTTATCTAAACAATCAACATATTTTGGTGGCTAGTTTCCTTTTCAAAGAAAAATTTTCTAGTGTAATAATGTAAATTCAGATATATTTTTTTTAGTTTACTTAAAAATCATAATGTGATGCGAATTGGGGAAATAACTATGAAGGTTTCCCCCCTTCTGCTGAAGATGCTGGAAGATTAGTAAAGGGGTAACGTAGCTAAATATGTTAGCTCAGACTACCACTTGAGTAATGTGGAATACATTTGAAAAATTGAAAGAGTTGTGAACAATCTGTTGTTTCTATCTTCCAGCTTTTAACAGTAATTATCATTATAAAAGGAATGATGAGGAGCTATGAATTCATGTTGCAGTTAAAAAATACTAGCCTCTGTATTTCAGTAGTGCCTTCCCTTAAGCTATCATATGGAAACTTGCCGATTTGCCTTTTTTTTTTTTTTTTTTTTTAATCTTCAATGTCAGGGCTTGAGTTTCAGCCGCGCTGCCGCAGCCCGGTGCCCGCGGGCCATTCCCGGGGTTGCCCGGTGTAGTTCCCGGTACGATTCCCGGGGTGTCCCGGGGGTACCGTGCCCGGTGCAGCTCCCGGGGTGGCGGGGTGCCGTGCCCCGGGAGTGCAGTGCCCGGGGGTTGCCCGGTGCCGTGCTCGGTGCGATTCCCGGGGGTTGCCCGGTACAATGCCCAGGGTGGCCCGGTGCGATGGCCGGTGCCGTGCCCGGTGCGATGGCCGGTGCCGTGCCCGGTGCGATGGCCGGTGCCGTGCCCGGTGCGATGGCCGGTGCCGTGCCCGGTGCCGTGCCCGGTGCCATGGCCGGTGCCGTGCCCCGTGCCCGGTGCCATGGCCGGTGCCGTTCTCTTGCAGGCGGTACGGCACACGCTGCTCGCGCTGCGGGCGACACATCCACTCCACGGACTGGGTGCGGCGGGCCAAGGGCAATGTCTATCACCTGGCGTGCTTCGCCTGCTTCTCCTGCAAGAGACAGCTCTCCACGGGAGAGGAGTTCGCTCTGGTTGAGGAGAAAGTCCTCTGCAGAGTCCATTACGACTGCATGTTGGACAACCTGAAAAGAGAAGTTGAAAATGGTAATGCACTGCTTGTGTTAAGAGCTATGCTGGTGGTTCAGGTTTAATTAAATTGTTGGGGTTTACTTCATTTTCCTTTCAGAGAGATATTTGCTTAGCTTTTGCTAAGACTGGAAGCACAGGTTCTTGAAGCAAAATAATGGTAAATTATTTCACATTTGGGGGATTTTGTTTGTTTTGGTTTTGTTGCTTCTGGGAGTGGGTTGTTGTGGTGGTTTGTTTTTTTTTGTTTGTTTGTTTGTTTTTGTTTTTTTTTTTGTTTTTTTGTTTTAATCTGTAGAAATTCTTTTGTATCCTAAAGACAAGACAGCAACAGCATATCCTGTTTTTAAAATATCATGTTAGATTTATTTCTTCCTTCACTTGCAAGGGAGTTGTTTAGGGCATAATGTTTTGTGGTGCTAGATCAATTTAACTTCGAATAGAACATGGTTTTTTTAAAGCTGAAATGCAGCAGACCAGCTGCTGTTGGTTACTGTCTGACTTACATCATTGTGAATGTTTAGAAGGTGGTGTTTTCTTTTCAATGTTTCAGGTAATGGGATTAGTGTGGAAGGAGCATTACTAACGGAACAAGATGTTAATCACCCAAAACCAGCAAAAAGAGCTCGGACCAGCTTCACAGCAGATCAGCTCCAGGTAGAGACAGTGCTAAAAACTTGTGTAGGTCAGGTTTATGCAGGGCATGGGTGCTGAACCAACAGAAAATTTTATACATACGGGGGAAAGAAAAGCTTGAATGCTTTAAATTATTTCATAAACTATCAAGACACAGCATGTTTCTGGAAGTTTAACATGAAATAGTACTCCTCAAGGTTTTTATTTCCCTGGGGCAGATTGTAATTCTGAAGAGTGGAAACAAAAAGTGGTTCTATTTTGATTGCTTGATGAAATCTATTTAATCAGCCATTTACATCACTAAACACAATAAAGACAAAATAGTTTTTAGATTATGTAATGTGAATAGTTGTACTAAAGATGGGTTACTGTATGTGACTTCAAGATATTAATAGGATGGATGTTGGAATTGTTGTAATGCATCTCTTCTGCTTTCCAGACTTCTTGTCTTTTTGTTGCCTTGACAAGGGTTAACTCCTATTGAGACAGTCCAGAGCTATTTCAAACTCTACATAACCACTTCACTTAAATTAGCTTTCTAGGGAAAAACATGAAGATAGGGCCAGCTTCCAATGAAAGAGGGGATGGGAGACAAGATTTAGAGGTTTTAACTTGTAGTGAGAAGGAAGATGTGACTTTCTACTTAATCCTGGTTGTACATCCTTGCCTTGAGTTTAACAGGAATTGGAATTTCTGGTCACAGTGTGAGTTCTGTTTTGTTGGCCTGTCATCTTATCCATAGTGAAAGCAGTTGAGAAACTCATGTTGAGGTGTAATAACACGTGAGGTGTTAAAGAGAAGGGGTTGTTCGAAGCTTGGGTTCCTGTTACAGTCATGACTGGAGACAAAGTGGTGTTAACACACCCCAGGCACATAATCCAGCCAGGTGCACAGGGCTCTGGGCATGGAGCCTGAACTTCTGCAAAAGGGAACTTTTCTCCCCAGTGGAAGCTGAAAGGGAGATGGGAGCTGTATTCAGGGCTTCTTCCTAGCTGCTGCCATTGAAACTTCCAGCTTCCCTTCTTCCCTGCTTAAAGTAGATTGTAGCATACTTCAGCAGGTGTTTGAGGTCTTTGGCATCTTGTTATTTAATGATACTTTCTGTCTGCTTGTTGCCCTCGGTACTTTCCACCAGGCTGCTCTAAGGTTCCATCCAACCCAAACCAGTCTGTGATTCTATGAAAAATTGCAGATGTAAATAGTTTCTGAATATGGTAAGTAGCAGCCTGAATCTTCAAAGATGAAGCCAGGAAAAGTTTGGTGGGTCAGAAATCCAAAAGAGAAAATAATTCTTTGAAATTGCTGAAGATACCCTGCAGAAATCCATGAAGCCCTTTCATGAACAGGGCAAATCCTTAAAGCCTGTGAAAGTCCTCAGTATGCAGGCCAAATGGACATTTACTTCCTCAAAAACGGGGTAATTTATTTCCTGAAGACAAGTGCTGACTTCAATTTTCTGTCCAAAGATGAGTAACCAAATCATCAAAAAGGTCAGGTCAGCCAAGGTGGAGCTTCTGTTTCTTGGGTTGGTGAAAGGCAAAGGAAGCACAGAGCATCCAAGCATCCTCCATGGAGAGGAAAGATCAGTTACTCCATAAATGTATGATGCAGAGAGTGATTGACAAGTTCACAGTGCTGGATCATGACTCCTGCCTTTTTTATGCTGTGTTCTGCTACTGTAGCTGTTTATTGAGCATATCTGAGTTGCTTTGCAGTAAGTTTTCTTCTAGAGTTCTTTTAATGCAATCTTACAGAGGACCTCTTCCAGCTTTTATTAGTGCCAAGCTGATTCCATTTCTTCAATTTCTGGTAAATGTCATAGCTCAGTCTAGCATAGCAAGGACTTGTACTTCAGCTTTGGGGTTGTTCTTTGGTGGTTTCTTTTTTTTGTTTGTTTGTTTGTTTGTTTTTTATGTATTGAGTATGCTCTAAAGACTAATGATCACAAAAAAATCCCAGTTTCCTGAAGACAGGCAAGGAGTAGTCTGAGAAGACATCTAGTCTTTCAACATAAATGCTCCTGCAATCTCCTATCTTGCCTTTTCAGGTTATGCAAGCACAGTTTGCTCAGGACAACAATCCAGATGCACAAACACTTCAGAAACTGGCAGAAAGAACAGGCTTGAGCAGGCGTGTTATACAGGTAACAGTGTGAAGTTCCTTGGCTCACAGTCTGGTACTCGTCCATTGGAAATGCTCGGTCACAATTTTCTCTGAGATTATTCTAATGTGGGAAAAGATCTTAATCCTTTTTAACTTCAGACAACATCCTTAGTCAGGAATAGGCCTAGAACAAGCATCATAATTTGGAAAACTTGCTGCATTCCTCTTGCACTTTGTGGAGGATTAACTGTTCCAGGAAGAAACATCTCAGCCTAAACAGCATAGAAATTGGCACTAAGTTATTCCAAATATGTATTTCTGACTATTGTAGTATATTCCTAAGACCTGAATTCTTTTTGAAAGTGTGTTGTGGTATGACATTAGGAGCAAGTGAATATCTAGGATATTATTCTAGGGAGCAGAGTTAAAATGTATGCACATGCCAACCAAAACTGAAACACAAACTTGGAATCTTTGCTTGACGATGTCTCTCAGCAGAGACATTGATGCATTTTTATATGTAAATATGATTTTAAAAATATAATACAAGTTAAATATTTATACATTAATATAAATAAAAATAAATTTTGAGTTGCCTTGGCTCATTTTAGCCTGGAAGATTGACAGAGTGTTTCTACAGAAATGAGGTATCTGGCTGCTGCAATCAGTCCTTAAAAAATAAGGAAACTTGTGTGCTTTTCCATGTGAAAAGGCAAGCAGGTAGCATATGAAAAATATGCTTTGCTGTCAGTAGTTCCAGGCAGGGAGAGGATTGTGTCTGGGATGTGCTGGGTGGGGCTGCAGGTGATGCTGCTGGGCCTGGGGGGGCACTGGCCCAGCCCTCACTGTGCCTGTTCCTGTCCTTGGTGGGCTGCTGGCTACTAAAGATGCATTCCTGACTATAGAATGGTATTATAGAAAATATATATATATATATATATATAATGGTAGGTTTAGAATGGGTATTTCTCCATTTGGACTGTCAGCATTGTCAAAGGCCCAATTAACAATGCAAACTCAGCCTAAGATAAGGTTGTTGTTGTGCTGGTATTGAATGTAATCTGTCAATGTGATGGGTTGATGACATGTGATCGATTGATATGCTTCCCTTCTCTTCAGGTGTGGTTTCAGAACTGCAGAGCACGCCATAAGAAACACGTTAGTCCTAATCATTCATCTACTGCTCCTGTGACAGCAGTTCAGCCCTCCAGGTTGTCTCCACCCATGTTAGAGGAAATGGCATACTCTGCATACGTCCCCCAGGATGGCACTATGCTCACTGCTCTGCATAGCTACATGGATGGTAGGTACAACAGCTTTGCTCTCTTTCTCCTCATAAAAACATTTTCAGCTGTAGCAAGAACAGTTTACCCAGTTCTGATTAAAGAAACCTAATGGGTATATCAACACCATACATGCTCTCTACACCTCATTAATATTGCACCTTCACTGCAATAGCATGGCTGAAGATCTGAGTATGAAGACAGCCATTTGTGCTTTTTAGACCATTAAAACAAGAATAAAAAAAATCCTGATTTAAATATCTACTTCACATATTTTAGTAATACATACTTTTAATGAAAACTGTTTGCCACCTGCTCCCTAGCTTTTATCCCATGGACTGTGAGTGCACTCAACCCAGCAAATTCTCTGAGAGCTTCAGCTTCCCTTGCAGTGACATACAAGGGGAGGGAGGGGGAGAGCCTGGTGGCCAAAAGTGCTTCAGTCTTTGGTTATCTTATGACCCAGCAGGTCAACAGCTTTGGCTCCTGTTTGTTTGGGAGGGACTGTGGCAGTTTTGGGAGAACCAGGCTGAGCCACATGAGCTTGTTTTCCTCCAGAGCAGTGGTGCTGTGGGTGGAGGAGCACAGGGGCTGGGTTAGGAAAAACAACACGCTGCAGGGCTGGGGCAGTGAACTGCCACTACCCGCTGGAATTTACTGACTTATCTTTTGCTTCTTTCAGTGAAGCTGACTGGTAAATGTTTCTGTTTTTGTAGCTCATTCACCTACAGCTCTTGGACTTCAGCCTTTGCTACCCCATTCAATGACACAACTGCCACTAAGTCACACCTAATTCCTTTTCATCAGGGATTGGAACTATTAAAGATGTAACCTTAAGTCATAGTGTATTGAAAATATAATTGGAAAGATATTAATGTTAACTTTTTATTTAACGCCCAAAGCATTTTCAAGATAATTTTTGCCCAGGTATGTACGTCTATTTAGCCTGCAAGACACTTTTATGGATTCTGCCTAAGTAACTATTCCATTGTTTACAAGCCTTATTAAACACCTTTTTGTATAGTCTGGAAGTAGTCCACTCTAGTTATGTGTGTGTTAATTTATTTGTCATCAAAAGAGCACTTTGCCTAAAAGAAAGGACTGACAATTGTGCAAAATGTTTACAATTCTTTGTGAAATTGTAGTTTATCATTAGTTTGTATCTGTAAGTTATTGCTAAAAGTATTACCTGTATTTGAGTTGTCTACAGCCTATATGTTAAAGCTTATTTCTGTGAGTTTACAAAAATAAATTTTGGTTGCAAATATTTTCAGAAATAACTGAATAAAGTTTCTGCTGTAGCATGCCAAGCAAGAATGTTGCTGTGTCTATGGCTGAACTGTAATAATTTGTCAAGTGCTTGAGTCTTCAGTTTTAAGAGAAGAAGGTCCCTGGTATACTGAGGAACATTACACTGAAGTCTTCAGGAGGGCTCATGTCTATTTCCATTGATAGTAAAAATCATTTAATGGACTTGGATGGGTCTTGAAATGCTCCAAATATTGATATACAAGTGGGTACAGTGCTGCTCGTGAGGGTGCACCTGGTAAGAGGGAAACTGGGGACGTGCAGGACAGTTTAAACTCTGACTTGGTAAGTGGAGAGCCTGAAGTCGCATCTGCTTTAACATTTTGAATTTTTCTTACTTCAGCTTTTGTTTTCTTCTGTGTTTTTTATCTTGTGATTTTGTTAAGCAGGGCGATAAAATAGGAGGCAATACTTAACCAGTCTGCTTTTCAAAAGTAACTTTTAGTTTGGCATTTTAACTGACCAGTATCAAACTGCACATGAACAATGGCTGGAATTCAGTCAAATGCACTACAGTCTACTGGGTGTTTAAAGCTGCTAAGGTGCTAGGACTTATTAGTAGAGCATGTTTTGATACACCAATTTGAAGCACAGAAGTTACTGTAAATTCAGCTGATTTTTGTCTTCAGAGGTTAGTTTCCTTCAATGCTTTAAGAGTTAGATTCCCCCTTGTTCACTAAAACTTTATTTGCATCAGAAGGAAACCTACTTTGTAAGGGTGTTTGTGTCCATATCCCTTTTTTTCTCTTCCAACTATGCATTAGTGTCTGCTGTGAAACTCCTTAACAGTGCTGGTCAAACCCCTTCAATTTGGAAAAGGTAGTGTTCTCTGTTGAAGACTTGTGAGCAGAACTTTGAGGGCAAGCTCTGAATTAAGTTCTATAAGTTAAATGCTGGCACTGTTATAAGTGCTGTTTACAGATGTCTGAGCTAATATGAGTAGCCAAAGCAATCTCACTGGCACAGTGGTTTATCCAGGCTTTTATTACCCATTTTATGCCTTTTTTTTCCTCAAAACACTCAAGATGGGGGCTGTGCTGGAACTTGACTGACCTTACTTTTTATTTGAGCATGCACAGCTTCCAAGTTAAATGCCCTGGGTAGAACACTGAATTCCAAACGATATTTTCAGTGCCTAAGCTAGCTCCAAATATCTGCATGCAGCCACAGTGCATGGGTAGCAGTAGACAAACTAGTTTTTGCTCATTTGTTTGATATGCTGAAGTTTTACCAGTTAAATGATAAACAACGCTAATTTAGATGTTAATGTAAATTGGTAATTGAGCCCCTTTAAAGAAAAGCAATTACTCACTCTTATTTGAAGAACTGAGTCGCTTTGGGTTGCCCAAAACAAAAGCAAGTTTAAGCTTATTTATGAACACCTCTTTCTGTTCAGCTTCAGGGTGAGAAAAGGGTTAAAGTATAGGGGGAGCAATTTACCTCTTCCCCTATGAACGTAGGCAGCAGGAGCTTCCTCCTCTGCCACTTTTGAGTGTCTGAGCAGATGGGTGGGGCTGGGAAAATAGGAGACTGCAGCAGAGTGCCTGGGCTTCGAGTCTTCCTTTGCCAGACCTGGCAGCAGCTGGTGTTGGGCTGAGAGAGTTTTTTAAAACTCTGCCATACTGCAACAGAAACCAATCCCCTTCCTGAATGAGAAAACAGCTGCCATCACAAACTGCACCAATATTATTTCCTGAGTTAATCTCACGGGAGAAAGATGTCTCCTGCTCCAAGCTTGCCAAGAACAAAGGTTATCACCAAAACAAGGGAAACTTAGGACAAGTAACAGTATGCTGTATATAAAAAATTTGCATGTTTCTTGTTTTAAAATTAGGCCATTGCATTTTTAAGATAGCTACTGTATTAAAAAAAAGAATCACACAGGAAAACACTTGAGTTTTTTTAATACAAGTTAGCAGGTCATACAAGAAAGTTAATCATAAAAATATCATTGAAACATTATGTAAGCTGAAATATGCTGAACACAGGAATCACTAGCAGCTACTTTTTCTTACTATTTTCAGAAAATACCAGCAGAATTACCAACATTCCTATAATGTGGATCCAGGCACTTAGCCAAACTATGATTTTAAGATCAAAGGAGCGTGTATCTATGTTATGCATAGTTAAATGCATAAAAATGTTACCTTTTTGCACTTTGATCTCCAGTGTCTCTGCAGGAATTTGGGCAGGAGACTGGGTATTGGCTGAGATGCTCGCACATGCTCCATTGATACAGTCCAATGTGCCAGTGCAGGTTTATCACAACATCAGTTCAGAAAGAGTTGCAACTGCAATATAAGAGCTACTAATATAAAGCTCACAAGGAGTTCAACAATTTTTTAAAGCCCTGGCGACCCAGAACCACTGCAGCTGACTGTTACACTATGACTTGTTAATCTGTTTTGGAACATTGTTAGCATTCTCACAAAAACAACCCACTTGTGAGTTTAAACATACCAATGTAATGACTGTTCAAACTGTCAGTATTTCTATAAGAAAGTGAACTTTATAAACTAAAGCAGAAAGTAAAATAAAAACTACAAAACCCTTTTGACATTATCATTTGGAGTAAAATAAGTACAGACCCTTCTCCTGGGAGGACTTTGATTCTTTTCCAAACTTAGCCTCTTTCAGACTCCAAAATTAAAACAGATTGCCCGCAGAGCCCAGCCAGACCAACAGAAATGAGAACCTGGGACTTAATGAAATGAAAGTTGATTCAAGACAGGAAATTGAGTTGGTCAGATGTGTTGAAAATGATGGCAACCAGAAACTACATTATGAAGCTCTGTATAAAACAATCCTTTCCTTCTCCAAGCCATCTGCAGATGTGTGGATTTGCAAAGGAACATGCCAGGTTTTTGCAGAAAATGCACCAAAAGCAACATTCATCTGCAAAGTCCAACCACAAAGATGGTACGCATCAGATGCTGGCTGAGACAAAACCAGAAATATTTTCATCCCATATTTATGACCAAAGTCTGTTTGACTGTAACAGGCCAGTTATGTTACCATTTCATTCTTTAGCAGAAATTTCGGTCAGAGCACACCACCGCTGTTACTGTGGTGCTGTAACTGCAGCACAATGACAGCCTGCTCTTCCCTCTCCCTGAGCAGCAGAGCCAGGAGGACACCCCCATGGGCAGGGTGCTCCAAGCACGGTGCTTCCCAAACCAACCTGCTCCTGCAAACGAGCAGCCCTGTGTTCCATCAGGTGGTGTCGTGGGTCACTGCTCCAGGGCTGCAGGGAGACCTGCGCAGCACGGCATTGCTCTTGGCTAACCAAAGAGAAAAAACTGCAAAATAGGATCCCCAGAAAAGACTGCAGAGCAGACTGGTACGTGAGAAAAAGATCCAGATAGGCTTTGAATTGATCTGGTTGTGGATTAAAGTTTCTGTGGTCTGCAGCCAACATTAGATTTAAATGTAATGTGACTAGCAAGAAAACCATGTGAGAGAAGAAACACATCAGCCTGAAAACAAATTTTAAAAGAGGCAAGAAAGCAATTTTGTTAGTAAACATGATGTTTTCTGAAGGAGGACAACATAACTAATAGCTGCAGTCAGTTCCAACAGGCTGCACGTGTTAACGGGAGATACTGATGTTAGTTTAAGAAATAAAAAACATCCAGATTTTAATCAAAATAACAACATATATATGAGACACATAGTAAAGGTCCTTTATGCTCCAGAATCCCCTTAAAGTAACTTCTATATTGCAATTGTACCTTCCAGTGTCTGGGTGCACTATGTTACATCCTGAATGGCTATACATGATCACTTGAACTCAAAAAATGTTCTTTAACCTACACAATGCTTTACTGCTGTTTTTACCTTCTGGCATGAAAGAAAAAAAATTGAGCTTTACAGCAAAGCTTTACAGTACAAAAAGCATGCAGGTTTTATTTGCATCTGATTAAATGTTAAAAAGAAAAAAACCCAAAACAAATAAAAGGTAAACAAAAGCAAGTATGGTTTCATGGAGATTTTCCATACTCCAGAAGTGTCTTTGATCCCTTCTGAGCCACTGTGACGTACCTGGTCCCGTGTGGGGTGGCCTCAGTCAGCCCAGCAGCCGGCCTGGCTCGGGAAGCCGCAATGTTCCTCTGAAGGTCCCTCCTGTGGCTCACCGCTCACTGTCGGGTTGGACGGGACTGGCCACACCGGAATCTCCCGGGCTGCGTCACTCTCCTCTCCATGAGCATTTGCTTTCATTGAATCACAGAATATTCTGGGTTGGAAGGGATCTTCCCCGCGGTACCGAACCGCACCCCATGGTACCGAACCACACCCCGTGGTACCGAACTGTGCCCTGTGGTACGGAACTGTGCCCGGCCAGTACTGAACTGTGCCCTGCGGTACCGAACTGTGCCCTGTGGTACCGAACTGCACCCCGGGGTATCGAATTGTGCCCTGCGGTACCGAACTGTGCCCCGTGGTACCGAACTGCACCCTGTGGTACCGAACCGCACCCTGTGGTACCGAACCGTGCCCCACCGGTGCCAAACTGTGCCCCACCGGTACCGAACCACGCTGTGCCTGTACCGAACCGTGCCCTGTGGTACCGAACCGAACCGCGCCGTGCCCTGTGGTACCGAATCGAACCGAACCGAACCGCGCCGTGCCCGCCCCGCCGCTGCCGCGCTCCGCAGCGTGCCGGGTCCCGCAGAACGCACTCCGGCTTACATCGAAATTTTTATTAGAACAATCCCCAAGAACTGTAAAACGGTGAAGTAACAACAAAATTAAGCTCTTCCGTTATCAAAGATATTTAAACAATGGGATTATATTTCTGCATAGCAGAAGCAAACAGGGTTTAGAGCTCAAATCACCATTCTCGTGTTAATTCGGTTTCAGCAAAACAATACAATCTTAAGAATCATATTAATGAAACAGTAACCTACCTCTCATTTCTTAAACCTCAAAGAGCCATTTTTATGGTTTTAAAATTCATTATTTGGAACACATGCATGTAGACATTTTGTAGCATAGAGTAACAGACAATTTTAATATTAGTAGCACTAGTGTTACTTGAACATGAAGAAACACTCATTTTCTAATTGCTTACAGTGAAGTACAAATTACATACTACCCCAAAAATCATTGCCTGTATCAAAAGTTAAAAAAATTTAGAACAATTTATAAAACAGTTCCAGAGTAGGAAATTATCAGTCTTGAAATGGAGAAGGATCTTAATGCTTATAAACAGGCAGATAGATATATTACAGTAATATATATGTAATTTTCAGCTTTACTCCTTCTGTTGTAAGTAGCAAGAGCCCAGTTCTACCACAGTTACATAGGTACAACACACATGATCATTGTAAAGAAAGCAGAACGGGCCCTACTCAGAAGTCCACTATACCACAAATTAAAGCTATTTAAAAAAAATCTGTAAAAAAATGGAACAGTCTTGCAACACTATTGTCATGTTTTCTTCCAGACCACACCATCAACTTTCCTAATCTGACAATAGCAACAGGGAAGTGATGGATGCTGCATCACACAGTGCAAACACATCCGACATCCTCGCTACAGTTTTTCTGTTAGTCAATTTGAAATAAAATGTTTGTTTTCCTCTCCAGCCTTTTCTGTTTTGTAGTCTACATGATATAAATGAATTTCAAAATGTAAGCCAGGTAAAGTAACAGCCAGTAAGGCACTTTGTCTGCAAGGACACAGCTGTCCAGGCTGAGCAACTGGTCAAAGGGAGACATTCTGGGTTACCCAAAAACCAGTCAGTTTATTCCTCACAATCACTTCTCTGACAGCCTATTTGTGGAAGAACACTTCCTGACTATTCCAGAATCAGCCTGACGTTGCATCCACTAAAATATTTTTCTTGTTCTACAGCAGAACATGCAATAGTAAAATATTTCATTAAATTCTAACATTTAAAAGAATACTCAGCATTCTTGGACCACCCAAGAATCATCTGCTGAATACTGTTTGGAAAAAAAAAACACCTCAGCAGAAGAAGTTATCCTATCTTCTCGTTTCTGTGTTTAGTTTCCATGGGGTTATTTGTTTGTTTGTTTTGCTGGGTTTGTTTTTTGGTTTTTGGTTTATTTTTTACAAAATTTGAAGGCTTGACATTAAAACTTTGGTATAAAACATGTAAATGAAAGCCATTCAGTAATTTGTAGGGAGAGACAGTGACTCCAAACCAAACTAAACAAAGGCGATTTCATGGAAGTGATAGCAGGTGCATTCTACTGCCTTGGTTTCTACATTCTGCTTGTTCCTGATCTTGACAATGTTCTTTTTTTTTCTGCTCATGCAAAAGGGTCTTTCCTCAGCCCCACGGGCTTTTCCCAGCTCCTCCCTGGGAGCAGGAGCCCCGGGAGCCTGTGGGCACCGAGCACAGCACGTCTGACCTGCTCCACCCCGGAATTCTGGATTTTATACTAAACCAAGCAACAAAGTCAAAGTCCAAATCCATAAATGTCAATATCAGTACCTCCACTGTGGTGCACATCTGCAGACTCTGGCCCACAGGACTAATTAGTAACCATTATAATAAGATAGCCTTGTAACATCTTAGGTGAATCTTTCCCAAGTAAACATTTTCATTAATTTTGACTTAGTAATTATTAGCAAATTATTTTTATAAAGCCAATTTTAATATTAAATAATTACTACTTACTTATTGAATTTATTAATTACAAAATCTACATGATATTGCTTTGTATTTTCACAGTTCTCATAATTACATCATAAGATAATGGCTTTTAAATTTTCTTCTCAGAAAAGATGATCAGTTACATTCTAAATACTTTCACAAAATAGTGAGAGGAGCAAATTTATCCATATATATTTTTTTACCATATATAAATAATAATACAATTTAAAACTTTCACTTTTAGAAATTACTTTAGTAAATGCATAGGTTTGTTACAAAAGTTTTCTAATCAAATAACTGTATACTATTTCTGTTATGTTTTATTCCTAGTGAACTCTGGTTACATTCATATGATTAAAAAAACAAGCTATATTCAGAAATATGCTTTTTCAGTTGAGCTCCCAGTAAGACACTCAAGTCCAGTAGAAATATAGATTATGTAATGCAGTTTCTTTAGCTGAAAATTAATCAGTAGTATTAAAAAAAAAAAAAAAAAAAAAAAGCTTTGGAATATGGATTGTAATGACACCAACAGCTTTTTTAATCACAGAATGGTTACACATACCCCCAAAAGTTACTGACTTAATTTTCAGAAAATATTAGAATTATGAGGGGGGGGTGTAATCCATGCCATGTACATAATGAGAAAGGAATGATGATGATGATGATGATGATGATGATGATGATGATGATGATTATGATGATAATGAAAAACTTCATCCCTCAAAAGTCCTTTTTTTTTTTTCCCAAAGGTGGGATTCTCAGTCCTTTCCAAAAGTCAAGTGTATCTAGGGTATCTCAGGAGGGGTTACTGAAATTGAAAGGTGCCTACAGTCAGTAGCTACATTTGGAGCTGTATGCCTTTATTTTACCTTCTTTGAGTCTTAAACTGAATCCCTCATTTTTGCTTCAGGGAAAAGGCTCCACCACCACTGCACCACAGAGAAAGCTTACAAGGACACTCCCACTTGCACCTCAGGTCACTGAATTTCAAGATCTTGCCATGGCCACGACTGCAAGCATGTGGATGGTGGTCACTTGTGCATCAACATGACCCCAGATCCATGGCATGAAGGACAGTGTCACTGCCTTTGCAGTGACCACAGCCAACACAAACCAGAGAGCAAAGTTAGAAAGAGAGCAAGTTAGAGAGTAAAATCCCATTGGGATGTGGATGGTCAGTTTCCCCAGAAACTTGGCTTCAAGTCATTAGGAAAAGAATTTGTATTTCTTTTTGTGACATCAGTGGACTTCTAGGGTTAGCAAAGTATTTCCAGGTGCTGACCTCCCATCACAGAACTGGCAAATGTATGGCACATGCCACTCCTGGAAAGTGGACTGTAGTGGAATAACTTTTCAGTATACTGGAATGCATGAAAACTAGGGGCAGGTCTCAGTATGCCTGAACCCTTGGCTCACCCAGGAGGCTAATAAATTAATAAATTAAAATCTTTTTAGCTCAGCCTTGGCAGTAACAGACTTGAGAAACTCCCCAGTGTTAAGACTTTTTCCATCAGCAGAGCAGTGACAGTTCCACCTCTGGGAGGGTCATAAACCACACCAAATGTTAATGTGCTTTCTACCAGCAGGTCTATCAATGACTTCATACTAATGACTGGGCAAATTTAACAATCAAAAAGCAAACTAAATCTTCTGGAGCATCTCTCAGTAATTGAATAATTCATCCTGTTCCATGAGAAGACTTGAGTTTGGGGTCCCAGTGCCTTACTGTGTGAGCCACCGGGAGCCACTGGGACCACGTGCAGGAGGCACAGCCCTGGCCCTGGGCACCTGCACAGTCACTCCAGTGTCTTGGGAGGAGCCCTCCTAAGCCAGGCAGGGTCAATGGAACTCCTTGTGCACATACACAGAGCAAAGACTTTCAATGAAAAAGAGACTGCATTTAGTTTTGCTTTCAGTGAGGATCAACTTTCTTGTAACACAGAATGCAATCAGAGACTTGCCAGAGATAGGGGGATACTAACACATGTGCATCTCTCTTAGACATCAGCTAAAAACTATACATTCACCATCTTGTACCAGATGAAACCTCATTTGTGTGAACCACAAATCACTCCAGCTGCAGTGGGACCTTCTCTCAGTTATATCATCTTTTAGGCACAACTCCCAGAAAACTTCACTTTAAGCAGTATCAACTAAAGTCTTTTCTGATTACCTTCTTTGGGACCTGCAGGGTACCATCATGTCTTAAAAGATGCAATTGTGGATGTGATTAAAATATCACTACATTTTTTAGTTTAGGGAATCATTAATGCATGTATAATCACAGTTTAAATAGCCGTGAAATAGCTTGTACAAAAAATACAATCATAGCACCATATTTACAAATTTAGTACCATCTCCTCATTAACTAGAGTCTCAAACTATCTTTTTTATGGCTAATTAGGTTATACATTAGTGCTTTTAAAAATTGCCTGAATTTCTTTTACAAATATACACTTATAAGAAGAAACATTATATCAAAACTGCTGTCATCTAAGGCAGCAACTTGTATTACAAAAGTTATTAAAACATCATTATACACTTATAAAAGTTTCAAATTTACATTTTGCTTTTCATAGGCACTCTATAAACTAAAATGTGGCCATGTTTTCACAGCTGTTAGTTTAAGCATTTAAACTAGATAAACATTACCAATGTTGCTCTTTTTTTTTTTTTTTTATATAAGCAAAAGGAAAAAAGAATCACCCATTAACCAAAAGCATCATTTACAGGTTTTACTTTTGCCTACTTTATACACGTTTTGCTTAGAAAACACTTTTTGATGTTGAGGTTTAGCATTCATGATTCCACTGACTTCTTAGGGCTTAGTTTCTTCTTCCCTAGAATTCGGTGGAGGCTAGCTGACATGAAGTAGGGTTTTGCTGTAGATCCATCATTTCTTTCCAGGTCTTCACCTGAAAAGCAAAACCAGTCAGAAAAGAAAACAGTACAACCACACACAGTAAAAGAAACAAACCAACAGCAAAAGAAACTCAATCAAGGTAATTTAGCTTTATTATTAAGTTGATGACGGACATTATAAAATTTCTATTTTCTTAGACCACAAGAGTGTTTACATGATGCAGAGACACAAATATCTTGCTATTTTTTAACTATAGCAATATATTCTTTTTATTCTCCAGGTCTTTGGTTTGGCAGTATAGCTGGAAATTTTCAGACACTGACATTCCTCCACTGAACTCTGGCATCTTGGAAACCTCTTGCTAGAAAATGTGTCAGAAAGACAGCCATGGAACCAAGCACTTTCTAAAACTGGACCATTTTTCACTGCCTAAAATAAAGTTCATTTGAAAACTTGTTGCTGTGGACGAATAATATTCTATCTGATCTATTGTTCATTACTTAATGGGAGCATGGGAAGCAGAACAGAATATGAATTTAAAACAGCAAGGCAGACATTACTTTTTTCCCTGCAGAAGGTCATGACTCAATCACCAGTCAGGGCTCAGCCCAGCTGGTGCCATGCAGCAGTGACAGACCAGGGAACAGTTACACACCAGTGGACAGCTGGGAGGGAGGGTCACTGAAGCACAGTCATTGTGACTGCAACCCTGAAGAGGCAGACAGCTGGATCTGCAGAGCCAAACCCAGAGCCTGAGCTGTAAGGAGCAGCCAGAGAAGCTAGAGGAGGCAAATCTTAATAGATCTCCATGGCAACACATACCATATGTCTCTGGAATAAACTAACAAGAAAATATTTTGGTTTTTGAGTGCACCAACAAACTTGCTATAGTCCAGTTCATTGTAAATAACAAAGTAAATGACCATATCACAGAGCCAATATGAAAAGAAGAAGCTGCTAATTTTTCTAGGCCTCCTTCCATGAATTGCAGGTATGACTGAAAGAAAACACAGTACTTACAAAAGCAGAGGAAGAGCGTGTCAACACACATTGCATAGACGCTGAAGAACCCGTGTGCAACTAGGTAGGAGCCAATGATGACTGTCTACAAAAAACAAACCACAATAAACTCCCAAATTTCCTTCAGCACCACTGTGGTAGTATTAACACAGGTCAGAAGCCTGCTCTGCTAAGCAGATTTAGAAGAATTTAATGTCAGCTCTGTATTTCTGCTAAAGGTTACTACTGCTGTGGACAGGGATCACAGGTTCAAGGCACTGCATTCTAACATGCACTAGCTTCTAGTTTTCCAGCTGGAAATAGTTCCAAACTGGAACTATTTCAACCTCAGAGGAGAATATCTGCCAAGAATATTCTGAACTCCTTCAAGAACCACTCAGCCTAGCAATGTTCTGAAGCTTAAGGGGTTGGGGGGGCTACAAAAGGAGAAAGAGATGCATTGCATCCCCTCCCTTCCCTTAGAAGCCATACTGCCATCAGTGCCTTGCTGTCTTGGAAGCCTGAGGAGATGTGAAACCCAATTTTTCTGAGGATTCAGAGTCAGTGCAGTGCCACTTCTGCCAGAAGGATCCCAGGGACTGGAGTGCAGCAGCTCAGTCCTCCCTTGAGTGGACCAGAGAAGCTGTCAGCAGAACATGCCCTGAGTAGCCTGAACCTCCAACTGCCCCAAGCATTCAGGAGATTAAATGGTTGCCTTACCAACAATGGCACCCAGTAGTAATTTAGTGTTGGCACTTCCTGTGCAAAGACTGGTATTCTGTGTGTGAAGAAAAAGAATGCAAGAACACCTGCAAGAAGCACAGGCAGTTAGTGATTCCTTGCTAGCTCTGATTTCCAAGAATCTAAAGAATGGATAAGACAGACAACAGATCCAAGGCTGGTTTCAATAAAAGCTTGTAAACAATACATTCTTCTGTACTAATTATCTAACAGAAGAGGTATGCATATTAATCAATTACCATAAAGATATAAATGGGCCTGGAAAGACTTTAATGAGTTATTTTGTTTCACCATTCTACTGAACTTAACAGCAAAATTAATAAATAATGTAATTCTACAGTGATGACAAAATACTTTAGATCAGCTCTTGATACTAGCTTTACTTTTGACTAAAATATAATTAGTTAACTTTGCAAGTATACAGAATGCAAAATGCAGTTATTTGTAAAATAGCTTTTTGAAACTGTTTTGAAACAATTTGGAAAAACCAAACCACAACAGAACACTGCCAACCTGAATTTCTAAAAGTGCTTCATTTAAAAAAATAGAAAATCACTTTTCTGTCACAGAAAACCTTGTCTGCAATTTTGTTCAGTTCTTGCAAAAGGAGAACTGACTGTGGCTGACTTACTGGACATGAATTTGGTCTGATTCAACTACGATGCTGTGGCTGTACAAGTCCTTGCACCAGCCACACATTCAAGAGCTGTAAAAGCAATTAAGGAAAAGATACTGTCAAGGCAAACCAGGTGATGGGCAAGGGGGAGAAAAGGGGGAAAAAAAGAAAAAAGGTTTTAGTTCAATCTAGCAAATCCTAGAAACACAGAAACAGATTTCCAAATAGTCAGACTAATGAGAACCTCCAGCTGCTAACTAAACATATAGGAATATGGCAGGCATGCTTGTGGGTACCAGAAAATAGAGCATACAATTTAGAGAAAAAACCAACCAGCTTACCTACACCACCAGCAACAAGGATTTTCCCCAGAAACAGAAGGAAGTCTGTAACTTTGTCGAGAACTGCAACCCTGTTCAGCAAAGGACAAATGATACATAATCATCACAAACCCAACATTTTTATTCTTTCTCCTTAAATCCACGGATAATTGCAAAACATGACCAGAAGCTGTCTTCTGCTGGTTGTACAGGCTGACAACACAGCAGCACAGACAGGCAGTGCTGAGATGGGCGTTGCTACAGCATCATCTAAGCAGGAAAAAAGCACTGAGCCTTTGTTAAGGCCTTAAGGTAGCAATGCTGCTACAGGACTGACATGAAGACTGCTCATTCCTCAAGCTGGTTTAAAAAATCAACCCAAAACTTCAAAATATTTTTATTTCAGCCTTACTTCTAGGGCACAGATAAGCCAGGCCAGAAGAGGGGAAGTACACATTAGAACAAAAAGCAATATTTATGTATGTAGGCCTCCTTTTCACTTGGTCCTACCTGGCCATCTTTCATGACCCCACCCATAACATGCCACATCTGCTGTTTTAAGACATCATGGTACAACACAGAAGGCAGGAGACCTCAAAGCAGGAAGGTAATCACAGATGAAAGAAGGTCACAGAAAAGCTGACAATAAATCTGCAGCTCTCATTGAAGCACAGCAGGGAGTTTCTGCTCAATGTCCAGCCTGTCTAATCAGAAACTACAGATAAATAATGAGATGAAAAATGAACTCTGTATCATGAACCTCGTGACAGCACCGAGGGTTATATTCCCATTATGGATATGGTAATATACAGAACTGTGAAAAATAAATGTCAAGAGCTACTAAAGAGACAAATCATCAGTAACCTGTCAGAATTCGGATTTAGCAAAATACACAAGATATAAACATCTTTATTTGAAACAACAGAATTATATGTCTAGCTTTTAACTATTGTTCTTCCTGACTAGGAGCAAAGTCATAAAGGGTAGAGAGGTGATAATTCTGTAAGGAAATTAAGGCAGCTTCTCTTTTCTATTCTTTTTCTATTTTCATATTTCTATTTCATACAGGCATTACACAGTATGGACATCACTGTCCTGATACCACTGCAGGTAACACAGTGAATGCATTCCATCTCCCAACTCCAGTCCTCTCCTTTCCTTTCTTAAGCATCCTTTCCACTTTCCTCTTTCAGCCTTCCCCTCCATTTCTCTCCTCCCAGTCCTTCATTTAATGCCTCACACCCCTCACCAGTTTTACTGAGTCTCTTGCTTGGCAATTAGATTGTGTGCTATTGCATCCATACAGCCTTCTCCTAAGTTATTCTCCTATTATTTTTTGATGTTACAGTAGCAAAGAGGAGCCAGAAGCAATGAAGGAATGTACTGATGAGGACAGGGAGTTTGGTGACATGCTTGGTAGTGGTGAAAAGGGCCAGGAGATTTCCAAGCATCAGAGGAGATCTGGTTATGTTAAAGACAATCTTTTTGAAGGCAAAGTATTCTGCCTTCTATACTTCCACTCCCTGACACCTTGTAAGATTTCTGAATGACTCTGAAGACTTAGGTTTTTCTGCTTTCCCTTTCTCAGACCAAGTGGACAAAAGCTCAAAAAACAAGCAAATGGCAAATGATGAGCACCCCATTCCCATTCCCAGATCTCCTCTCAGGGGCTGCACTTGTTTCTTGGAGGCATTATTACAATGTACTGGGTACTGAGGAATTCAAAGGACCAATCTTGAAAGCCCATGAGATTACACCAGCTCTGCAGAGGTTACTGCCCTGGACAGCCTGCTGTTTTACACTGAGTGTAAGGAGTGAGGCCATGTCTGAGGACAGAAGCAGCACTTGGAGGAGACAGGGGAGAGGCAGGAAGCGTGCCCACAGAGTGCAGCAGCAGGAACTCCTGACATTTCCAAGGACTGGGAGACAGGCCCTTACCTCACCACATTCCTCATGAGCAAATAGAATGCATCCTTAGCCGAGGTGCAGAAGTTTTTACCATATATGGCAATCTGCAAAATAAGAGTAGCTGTTAAGTATTTTCAATAATTAGGATACCTTCTTGTATGCCAGGATCTACCTGCATGTAATGCATAATTCTCCCAAATATGTGGCCTTGAAACTCAGATGGACATAAATCACTTTCTTCAGTCAGCTGCTACTTCTCAATGCTTCCCATCAGGCTGGGACAGAATATTACCAATCTTTCCCCTTCAAATCACCTGGTGATGAGCATGCCACCCCTGGTCATCTCACAGGTAGTAGACTCAGTACTGAGTCTACTGAGTCTGCCAAGCAGAGCAAAAAAGGTACTTGTTGAGGGATTCTTCTCCCTTTGCTAGTTACCTACACTGTATTTATAGTCAGTGGAAAAGAATAGGCACTTGTAGAGCTGAAGTGAGCTGACCCCTCTAGTTATCTCCTTGGACCTGATGCTGCGTTCCCTGAAGAAGAAATCAGCATAAAGTAAAGGAACTAAAGTTATTCAGGAACAAAACCACTTCTTCCTGGAATACTGTCCACCAGGGTAAGATACACTAGAACAACTCTCAGCTCAGACAGTTTATGAACTGAAAGAAGAAAAGAAAGATTGTAAAAAACAACACCAAGATGGCAAAAATTTGAAACATCAATTGCATCAACACAAGTTGTAATGGACCCACTACAGCCACCTCCTTTGAGACATAAAGTCTGTGACTGTACCATGCAATCATTGAAATTGCTTCAAGCCAGAACATTCCAGGCTGAAATCTGTGTATGTTAATTTATGTGAAGATTTCTCTTATCTGGAAGCTAAGAAGGTTTGAGAGAAATATCACTGCTGCTGCTAGTAGAATTTGTGCTTTTAACTTCCAGGTGGAAATACAACTATCACATGCCTTCTGATCTCCTTATTCAAATATCACCTCCAAACAGAAATGTCATCAATATGCAATATGAAATAAGCTAATATTCTTATTGAAATCAGGATATCAATTATTGAATTACAAGGGGAGTTAACCAGTTATTCCATCCCTTCCTACTTATTTTGGGGGTGAGGGTAATGGACAAAGACAGGAAAAAAAAAGAGGCTGAAATTATAAGGAAAAAAATCATCTTACTTTTTCATGGTAGAACCACATGCATTTACTGAAAACTCCCATAAATCCTGTTTATTCAGCAGGTTCAAGTACTGCTGGCTTCTGATCAACTAGTAGTGTTTAGGATATTTTAGTGTCCTAGATAGGGGAGGCCACATGCAGACACAGGACATACCATGATGTAGGCATTTCTGTTTATAAATTTTAAGAATTTTTCCAATAACCAGAAACAGCACTTGAGGCAGCCGAGAAGGAATCTAGTGAAGGAGTTCTGAGTACCTGAAAAGTGCAGGAGAGGGTACATCATACATAGAACTCATGAACAGTCTTCAGTATATAGAAAGAAGAAGAAGAAGAAGAAGAAGAAGAAGAAGAAGAAGAAGAAGAAGAAGAAGAAGAAGAAGAAGAAGAAGGAGAGGATCTTAAATTGTGACATTATTTCTTTATTTCTAGGTATGGACTCTCTCTCTCAATCAAATTTAACTCCCAACTTTCAATTAAATCATACTCATATCCCATCTGAACTTTGCATTAGGTTCCCAAGAACATAGACTCAGTTCAAGTAAATGAACATAAATTTTCTGGCTTCAGAAGAAACTACAATGGATAATGTGGAATTAGTCTCTTTTCCTTGCTAAAAAACAGCTTGGGAAACGAAGAAAGTAATTTAGCAAAGGTCTTAACAACTTAGGGCAGATTAGTAAATCTCACCTTTCAGTTTGTGATCCAGGTACTCCAGTATTATTCTAATAAGTTGGACAATTGCAATAATTAAGGCTCCAAATGCCAGTGAACCTGTATGGTATCTAAAAACAAAACATTTGACTGTTACAACATGTGCCTACCTACATGGATGTATGTATGCACATGGGCATGCATACACAAATAAAACAGCAAGTGAAGGAAGGTCCATTAGTGGGAATTACATAAAATTAAGGGACCTTCACCCTGATCCACCACAGAGGAGCAGGATAAAGCCATTGGTGCTGCTGGTGTTTGTGAGGGCTGTGTCTGCCTCTCAATCTGGGTGCACATGTGTTGTATATATGTATTTCATGTGTCTGTCCACTCAGAGTACCTGCTCAGCATCACAACTGGCTGGACCTTCCCCAGATAACCACATCTTCCCCATTGTGCTGGTTGGATGGACTAGAGTTAGTCTTTTCCACAGTAGCTTGTGCTATGTTGTGTTCTGGATTTTTGACCAGGACAGTTTTGGAACACTGTTTTAGCCACTGTTGAGCAGCACTTGCTCGGCACCAAGGACTGCTCTGCTCCTCACCCTGCCCCACTGTAAGCAGGCTGGGGGTGCATGAGGGGCTGGGAGGGGACATGGCAGGACAGCTGATGCCAAACAACCCCAGGGATCCCTCACACCACCCTGTGCTGTGCTCAGCAGTAACAGCTGATGGAAGAGGGCTGGGAGAGGAGCACCTGGAGTCACAAAGTTTGTCTTTCCAAGACACTGCTATACACAAAGCCCTGCTGTACTAAGAATGGCTGAACACAAGCGTGCCTGGGGGAAATGGGGAATTAATTCCTTGCTCTGCATGCTTGTGCATACAGCTTTCTTTTATTGATTAAACTGTCTTCATCCCAGCCCATGCATTTTCACATTTTCAGATTGTCTCCTCCGCCACACTGTGGGGAAACAAGCAGGCAGCTCTGGGGGGCTTGACTGCCACCCAGATTAAACCACAATGCTGTTCTCAAACTGGCTTCCCTGGACGTAAAAAGGGCACGTGTCAGAGACATGCCAAGGCTCACCCCAGCTCCACAGCCTTACCGTATTGCTCGTCCGAACGAAGAGAAGAGTGGCCACAGTGGAATATCAGCTGGTTTTTGATAGGCCCAGTAATAAGAGGCAAAGGCACCAGCAAGGGTACACTGACCCAGTGCAATTGCAAAGTTCACCAGCCAGAGAAAGACAAAGGCATTGGCTAACTGGAAGATGAAGATGTACTTATGGTACAAGCTTTCTCCTCCATAAAAAGCAAAAGTACACTGAGCACCTGGGCACAGTTTAGTCACATTGGTTGTGTTAAAAGTCTAAATAGAAAGAAAATAAACAACACAGTCATAAGCAATGAATTATATGTACATAGCCTCTTGAAGTTTAGCAGGTTAATACAAATAACATAACTCTGCTTGATGTTTCCTTATCACAGTCAAAACTACAACACCATGTAACCTGTTTACATATTTAAGGCTTCATATCAAGGACTTACACAGTCTTATGCAAAGACAACTTTAAACTCAGAATTAGCAAACAGGGCTGCTCACCACATCCTTGAAACCTAAATAAATGGAATTTGAATTTCAGGAATCTATTTTTAAGATAGATAAATGCTTCATTAAAGAACATCTGCTCAATTAGGAAAAAAAAAATTACTTGAAAACTAGAGGCCAAGTGGGATGTTCAGGTAAATCACCATGGTTGAAATGAAAAACTGAGCTATACAATTTAATACAAACTGTGGTTGTGGTCACAACTTAACTTATGTATCTCAGACTATTAAAAAAGGGAGTAATCTTTACACTGCATTACTTTTCCTTATTTCTAGCATTCACTTCATGCATTTGCTTGGTTTGGACATGAAATGAAATCAGATCAATTCTAATTCCTTTCTCTTGTAGTATTTAGACATCAGCAGGGTGTGCATCACCACTTCAATACAATAAAATTTAATGCATCAGTTTCTGCTCATGCCCTTCCCTGCACCCAGGGACAGACAGGGACACCCAGGGACAGCCAGGGCTGAGCCCCTCTCTCTGGGCTCCTCTCCAGGCTGAGCAGCCCCAGCTCCTTCAGCCTTTCCTGGCACAGAGATGCTGCAGCCCTTGCTCAGCTCCAGGAGCTCCTGTCCTGCTGTGCTGAGGATGCAGAGCTGCACAGAGCCCTGCAGAGGAGCCTGGTGCATAATATTTGATAAATATTTCCAGTTTTTAAAGAATCCTTGAATTCAAATCCACAAGTAAAAAATTTGACTGAAGGCCAAATTAAAAAAAAAAAAAACCAAAAACAACCAACAGTATTTTTTGAGCTTCATAAAGGTAATTACTGTGCCAGAAGAAGCTAAGCTTCTGTTTCAAATCATGGCTAGTCCTTGAGCATGTTTGAGGTGCAGCTTTCAAAGTTTGCCACTGCCTTTGGAAAAACAAAAAACAAACTCCTCACAAATTCAAGAACATCTTTCAAAAAATTTTATTTTAATCTCTTCCTTTCTCACCCTGTAAATTAGAATGTTAATATTTACAGGACAGTTTAGCAGAAAAACTAGTTTATGTCTGTTAAATAAAATAGTGTTACCTGAACATTAGGTAATATTTTCAGATATAACATTGGGACTCATTACTTAAAATATGCACATTTTTTACTAGCAGTGCATTTAATAGTGATTAAGAACTGCCATTAGTATAGCTCTCACTATAGGTTAATATTTGTCACACTTACCTCCGGGTCACAAGTCAGGTTTGCATACTTGCACAGTGTTTGATTAGCCATTATTTTATATATAGGTTCTCCTGATGTGGCCAGAAAACTGAAGGAAATATTTTAAGGAGAAATCACAGAACTGTGGTTTTTGAGCAGCTTAAGATTCTGCACTGGGTAACCACTAGCTCTAAAGAACTTGTGTAGACAACAGAAAAACTGTTCTTGCTCTGCAGGGATGTATCTGATGGGTTGACAGACAAGACCAAGCACTCTCATTAATTAGAGACATAAGGCAAACTCATATCTGGAGCTGCAACAACCCCTGACCAGAATGGTTTTGTAACCTTGAACATTGTCCCCATCTCTCCTCCACATCTCTCTTTGACAAGGCAGACAATGAAGTAATTCTTGTATTTTGGCAGAAGCAGATATAGAACATAAGGATGAATTAACACTGCCCTGAACAACAACAACTGACCCTCTTTGAAATATGAAATAAGAATAATATATGAAATAACAGCTGGTTTTTAAATAGCAGTTTTCCCCTTTTTTTAATCCTTAGCAAACCCTTGCAGTTCAGGAACAAACAGTGGTTGCTATTAGGCAATTGAGAGAATATAGTGCACTGCATATTCTCTCTCTCCTTTCTCATATTTTTCTGAACAAAACACACAGAAAACCCACTCCACCTCCAGTTAACTAAGCAACCATTAGCAGCAGGCCTGTGGAGCACACGGCACATTAAAGATCAAACTCACTCTTGGCTGAGGCCCTTTTTACCCTCTGGAGTCAACCTTATGCAGTGCACAAGGTTTTGTATGATTCCCCTGCCTCAGCCTGAATTTTAGCCCAGTTTTTTTTTTTTTTTCTGTTCAAATAAAATCACTGTCTGGTTCATACATCACACACAGATGGGCAGTGTGGAAGACTGCATCAAGAAAAGTAAGTGCTAAGTGACCAAACAGCCCTCTTAATATTGGTTTAATTACTGTGAAATAGCAGAAAATTATCTAGACTTGCAGACCAGAAGTCTTGCTCCACATAGGTACACAGACAGAAGGATACACAGCTGTCACAGCCCAGTAGGAAATACAAATTGCAATGAGTAAGAAGGTGACAATTGGGTAGAATAGTGTAGACATTATATAGCCAATTGCCCTATAAAAGAAACAAAATATACCAATAAGCTACAACAATTCCAGAAACAAGCTTTTTATCAGTCCTCTTCTAGCAATTTTACTTTCAGAACCTTGTTGACACTCATAGCATAACCTAGTACTGGCTCTCAGAATATTGCAGGAATTTTTTTCATATGTTTTCAAACCTTGACTTAGTCATTTCTACCACTCCACTTTTATCAATTTGTCATGTTCCAACCTGTCCTTTGCTTTGACCTTCTTCATGACTGCTTTGGAGATCCATCTCTTTCCAGACCATTAACTGATTTCCATGACATCCTCTTGCTGCAGACATTACCCTTAATGTGCTTATCCCCCTCTGCTCATCCTGTGTTCTTTCATTCCCACAGACCTGAAACTACCTTGTTCTATTTTGTATTTGACCCCTCTGTTCCCAGAAACATTCCTGAGTTAAGTGCTGGCTATTCAGAGGCAGAGACAGTAAATTGTCTTTGCAATGCAGGGACAGACTGACAGCTTCCTGCAAATATGAGACTTTCCTTGCACATGCCACAGGTAAGTGGTGCTCACCTATGACTACTGGAAGTCAAAACAAGTAATTGCCTTTACCTGTTGACAGCTTAGAGAGCCTCTTTTAACAGCAGGGCATATGTAGACTGATATTGCACTGCTAATTCCTGTGGCTAGAATGTGACTAGTGAGCAGAACTTGAGCATGCCAGCTCCTGCCCTGCCAGGGCTCATTCCCTGTAAGTGGGAGTTGATACCAGCCCTCTTGGCAAACCTGCTGCTATCCCAGAAGTGAAGTATCTGACTGGATGTGAATTCAGAAATGTGCTTTGTTCACTGAAACTGACAGGCTGGCTCTCTTTATCACAAGCCTTTTTGTCTAGTACTATTTCCTACAGTATTTCTCCTACGACTTAGGGCACTTCTGATGCTATTTGTTTTATAGGATGCAGTTTCCAGAATGCAAAAGGAGAAAAATTTACTCAGTTTCTAAAGGTAAAGTAGTAAATGCTGGCAGGAATGCAAGGAAACTGTCATGTGCAATCCAGAGGTAATGAGCAAAACATCAATTGTTGTCTGAGTCCAGGGACAAAAAAGTCCATTATGGGTCACACAGGAGAACACTGCCTTATGCTGTCTGAAAAATAATCACAACGAATTAGTTGTGTTCAGCAGTTATTGGCAGGCCTCTTAGTTACCATTAAGACCATGGCCTATCACTCCAAAACACCGAGTAACAACTGCTGTTCCCAACTATGGATTTCAAGTCAATTGTTGGCATTATAACTGCAACATTTTTGAAAATGTAGCTAAAAGGTGTTGAAAAACATAATTTGATATCCAGTCATTAGCACCATACTTTTTATCTTCCCAAATCCAGGACGTGGTCTGTTTGGTTTACAGTAATTACATACAGTGTTTCACCTCACCCATTATGCACAAGAGAAGAAAGTTCACCTTCAAGTGACCTTTCCATGGTGCTGGAAAACTACAGAATGTCATTACTAGTCAGCAAGAAGTTTATGAACTTTCTAAAATCCTTCCACCTGTCAAGATTGTGAACAAAAGTTCTGAAGAATGTTAAAAGTGTTCCTGGATTTTAATGAACAGGAATTAAAGAGTATAATTTAGTGATGCCTAAATTAATTGCTATGCTTTAATTGCACAGATGAACTGAGAGCTAATTCTATGTGCTCTGAGAACACAGCCTTGCTTTCAGGGCCTATGGCACCATAGCCTATTTGCAATGAAACCCAAGGGCCTGATGTTTTAAGTCAGTCAGTTTTAAGTCCATTTATACTTTGCAATATTCCCATTTAAAAAAAACCAAAAAACAACAAACCAAACCCAAAAAACCAAAACAACAAAAACATTAAATGTTCACACTGTGTAAAACAGGAACCACTGTGAACAAAGCCTATACAGATTTCAGGAAACACACAATGAAGAGGTCCCTTAGGCCCTAAGCTCTCACATCCTGCTCTGCTTTCTTCTTTACTCAGAGCAAAAAAGAAATATCTTAGAGTGCACCCTCTTACAATGTCTGGTCACAGAAGTCTCCTTTTCTCTCTGCAGATTTATGCCTGTCCACACAAAAGTTTGACTGGAGCCAGTAAAATCTCCTAGTCTTTCCTAAATAGAAGCCACAGCCAAAACAACACCAACCCTCCACCACAGGTTTATGAGTCCAGAGAGAATCCAATGACAGAGCAAAGTTGGCCCTTGTAGGTTCCAGGCTCCTATGACCAGAACAGCACCCTAGCTTTTCTGCTGAGACGGCTTCTTTGCACTAAGGATATGTGGTAACACAACAGTGTATGTATTCTTCAGGCAAGAAGTGGAGAGATAAAAAATTCCTTACTTTAAAAGAGAAAGCTCTATTAAGCACAACCTCATGAAAGGGTAACTGGCAATCCCTGAACGCCTCCCTTGAACTCCTTATTGAACCCTTCTGGTTCAACAAATGCAGTGTTGGATTTTAGACCCCAATTTTCTGCCCTTGGTAGAGCAAGATGGAGCTCAAGAAGAGTGTACTCTAGAGATAATTTAATAAAATTCAACTTATATTAAGACCAGACTAACCTACCTACTACCTTCCTCCAACAGTGCAATAGCAATCCGGATCCGATTTCTTAGGAAGATCAGCATCAGTATGATTATGACCTCAACACCACAAAGTATTATCACTGCGAACAAGCAAATAAAGAAGTTAGATTTATCAAGAACCAATCCAATATGTTGCCTCTGTGTTTTTTCTTGTAATATGAAGTATTATTCATGAATTCTGTAAAATTCTCTTTCTCCAACTGCACCTGCCAATCTTCAATCCCATTTCATAGGTTTCTAAGTTCCATTGTAAAAAAATTCTATATTCAGAGAGTTAGAATGTGTATGACCCTGATATTGATATTTTAACAGAAAAATGGAACCTATATAATTCTCAGAAAACACAGGTAATTTTACGATTCTAAGACACAAAGAAGTGTAGTTATTAATGTGACTTATTAATCTCATTTCTGGGGCTCTCAAAGAAGGAGAAAAAATAATCTGACAAAGAAAGGTACCCCTCCTTATGCAACTTCATCATGATGAACTTAATTATTGCCTTCTGCTTTCCCCATGATGAAGACTGAACACACAGGAAGTAGAATGCTAACAACAAAAGATTTTTTCACTCTTATCACTAGTGTGATTGCATTATCTCCCCTTACAGATATACCAGTCTCCTTGAAAAAAAACACATTTTTACACAATAGAGAGAAAGGGATTTCTGCTTTCTTTTCTGAGCATCATGTGTGGAGGAGGAGATTTAACAAGGCAGAAAGTGCATCAAGACACTGAGTGATTTTCCTGAATCCCCATTAACAGATAGGAAATTTAAAGGGCACTTACTAAATGCTAACCATGTTTGCCTCAGTTGCAGGTACACTTTGAAGTCTGTCTGGAATCCAATATCATAAACAGTGAGGTCAGATCCAGGTATTCCTTTAAGATGATCATATTCCCAGTAACAATGCCAGATGCCTTTCAAAAAACAATCAATATAATAGGAGCATGTCTGAAGAGTGCAAAGACAAATTTAAAAAAAAATCTTACAAGCCAAATGTTTTGCTTTTGTATAAGCCTGTCAGGTAAGCAAAACCCAAAAATGCATCACTATGAGACTAGTCAATTATGATATCACATATTCAGGAAAGAAATATCAGTACAAGTGATTACAGAACAAGCATACTGTGCATGTAATACAAGTTACTACATATGCTGCTAAGTATCAGCACAGCTGAATTCTTGCCACATTTTGCTGCTATTTATGTCCTTCTCACTTAATTGGGCCTAAAACTAGGCATTAATTCACCCAATTGTACCATTTAATTAAAGTAACTACTGATTTTCCTTGCCCAGACTTAAGCAGTAAGAAAAAATAGTCTCAGAGGCCAGAAAACTACACCTACCATATCCTATAATTCCAATCACACCAAAGATGAAAATCCAGAAGAGAACCCCAGCTGTGAACCTCAATAACACAAGGAACAGCAGACTCAGCAACATTGCAATGAACAGCCCACTAGAAAGTGAAGAAACAAACACAGGAAATACGAGTGTGAGAATCCATTCACTTTCTTGCCTTCCTTTTACTCCAAATGAGGGTCACTTCATTTCACATAATAGCACGGTTTGCAAAAATGTATCTCAAAAGCTTTGTCATGAAATACATTCTGATGGCTTTTTACATTATATATGATGATCTCACAGGGCCTGAAATGTTTATGTGCACTAGGTTCTCAGGCTGCTTGAATGGGATTAATATAATGACTTTTTGTCACTTAGACCAGCTGAAAACTCACTGCCTTCTTCAGGCCACAGTCTAATCTACAGTACAGAAAGTTAAATTGGAGGAATACCTATGTATGGGGAAGTTGCTGATTTATGCCCTCCACAGAAAATCCCTGCTTGCAAAGAAATAATGTTAGTAAACAACATTCTAGGAGCTTCCTAGGAAAAACAAATAATTAAATTTAGGAGGAAAACCATCAGGAGGTTAGGAGGACATAATTTCTACTCATCACAGCTTCTATTAACAAGAAGAGGAAATGATCAGGGCACTGATGAATAGACACTGTTAAGAACATTTCTATGGAGGCCCTAGGAAAGACATCTACAGTGCCTTCTCTTCATCAAGATAATTAATATAATATAATATAATATAATATAATATAATATAATATAATCTTTAATTTCACTCCTAGAAAGCAGGTCAAAAAGGAAAAATTATTGCAAAAGGCTTTTTTACTCCATGAGACTTTCTAAAAAATTATGAAGAAAGCAATATGAATATTAATCCCATCAAACAAATATCCAGCTCAGGTGCTTCAAAGAACACTTCATGTCTCATTATTTTCAGTAGGTGTTACATCAGAATCTTTTATTTGTACAGACTCAAAAAAAACTTAAACCTCATTCCTGCCTGTGTTCAGTAACTTTTCTTCTGAATGTTCCCAGCTTATTTAGCCAATAGACAAAGCTAGAAAATGGAGCAGCCTCATCATAAAAAATCACATCAGCTTATTTAGTTAAACCTTTGTAAGCCTGCCATTGCTCCCACTCCTTTAAAGGCTTCCTAGCCTGATGTACTTTCTGAATTATTTACTGCATTCCTCAAGAAAAGTTGTAGTTTTGGAGCTCCATCTTGAAAGCAGTAAATTACCTTTATCTAAAGGTCTCTTTAGCTATATATATGCTATATCTAGCTATATGTGAGTCTGAGTAACACCAAAACTAAGTAGCAACTGTTATCAAAATTCTAGTTCCCTTAGACTGAGGCTTGAAGCTCTTTTGGGGTATGTTATAATGACTACAGCAATTTCATATTTAAATTTTAATCCAGCCTCCCTTCACCATCAAGCCTTTATTGCCATCACCCAAACTCTGGCACTTAAATACATTTGTTTAGAAATCATTCGATCTATGCTGCTGTTTGGTGAAAAGTGTGAAGAAAACTCTATCCGGCTACTTTAAAGTGGCAACACTTCCTTACAAAAAAAAAAAACCAAAACCAACACATCTGAAGTGTAGAAACTTGCCTCAGAATTTCTATTAAAAAATGGCCACTTCTCTGTCCAGTGTGTTCAGTGGTAGCTCCTTTGAAAGAATCTGTGCCATAAGCCTGACCTCAGTAAGAGACAGAGAGACCCAAGCTGGCTGAGTATCTGTGAGTTTCCTGCTACTAAATATTGTGAGCTGAGTGTCAGACTATGAGAAACCTGTCTTTCCACCAGTGACTGAACACCTTTAAAAGCTGACAACTCGTGTTTCTGAACTAATTAAATCTCCATATTGTTTTCTAAAGTATGCATTAATTGTCGTGGATTTGCTTTCAGGATTGACTAACGTGCACGTTCTAGGTTCTCACCTGGCCGTGACTTCTGTTCCTGTTTAAACAGATCAACACACTGGCTGTGCTGATCATCCAAACCAATAATAATGGACTAGGAATTCACAAATACTTACATACTTGCTTCAGCAAAGTAGCTACTTCTCTTTTTTCAGTGTTGCATTTTAATTAATTGGTGACTAATGAATATTAACTGCAAGATAAAGTTAATATTGTTCAGTAATTTTTGTCCTTGATATTGCTTTGTCTGCTGCATTGGATTTATGGGCTTAAATTGAACTTAGGTTAATGGCTTTAACTGTATATTGCTTGCACAAATTCAGAAACTATTTGTTTTATATATCTACTAGTGATACTTGGCAACTGCAACTAGCTTAAAGGTCACTTAATTAAGATTTTTCAGTTTTGGAATTGCCACACACATGGGTGCTGCAACAGAACACTGCACTTCCTGATTTTCTCTCTGGCAGGACATTACAAAGCTATTCCAGACCAAATGACACTCGATGCATGTATGCTACACTATCCTTACCTCAGCCCCAGAACTGTAACAACCTTATTATCACATGTGATGAAAGGAAATTACAGTTGCTCCTTGAGTTTTAAAGTAGGATTTGTACCATATACATACACGATCTATTTTTTTTTTAATTCCCTGCGGACTCCAAAATGAGTTTGGAAACACTAAAAATACCAAAAAACCCCTTACATTAAAATCCAATACCAAGAAATGGCATAGTCTTCAAAAATTTTCATTCCAACTGATCTTGCATCCAGGACAATATTGATGCCACTGAGAAAAGAAAAATCAAAGAAAAGGTTGCTTCAGGTTGAAAAGGATAATTTATTTAAACGACAAATAGGATCAGTGAAAGAATTTGAAATATCTATGGCAGTGGTAAGAGTACATTAAAACTTCTCAGCTCCACTTCTGTCACCAAGCCAACATCAATCAGTTACAGTGAAGAAAAAAACTGCATAAGAATGTCTCTACAAAAAAACTTCATTAAAAAGGCTTTATTGCCAGAATTGCTTATTAAGTCATTAAGTGTATACTATCAATATCTGCAATGTCCCAAGGAACAAACAGCTGTGACCCTAGAACTGCTAACAGCACAGAACCAGAAAACAGTGAAGAACTTCATGGAACTGTTTTTCTATCCTGCAGAATGCTTGCCCATATAATTGCTTTCTGAAGAATATCCCAATAGATTCTTGACTAGATTTTCTACCTCCTTTCCAGAAGCAGGAGCACTCTGGGGAGGTGAGATGCCTGAATCACCAGGGCAGCCCACGGCAGAGGGAAGGTCAGCAAAGAGCAGGACAGCCAAGGCCATCACTGGCTGCCCGAGTCCTGCAGCATGAGCACTGCATTTTGAACCTCATTTAACTTTCCTCAAAAAAATTATTTTCGCTGGGAAAAACCAGAATGATTTCAACAAACAACTGAGACCATCAGACTAAAACTGTTTGCTCTTTTTGCTCCTTTCTGCACACCACAGCGCTTGATTTCCTTAATGGAACTTTGGAAGTGCTCAGGCACAGAGAGATCATTTACTGCCAAGTCTTGCTTGGGTACCCTCAGTCAATTGCTACAACAGATTCTGATTTTTTTTCCATTACTAAATTATTGCACAATCTTAGAATCCAACAAAAACTGAAGAAGGGTAAAACCTACTTTGCAGCTTCCCTGAGATCAGTTACATTTCTTGTTTTCCCTCTTCCATCTTTGAATGTAGTCTGATTTGCCACGGTCAACACACCATTCTTCGTGGAGAAGTCTGGGAAGCATCTCTTCAGAACTATTCAAAATATCAAAACAAAGCCTACATATTACATTTCATGTCAAGCTCCGCTTTTGTAATGTATGTTTTGTAATATATTTAAATAATTTCAGATTCACAGTCAATTGTTTTTCAGCTGATTAGCTAACAATATGTTAACTTTGACAAATCTTGGAAGAGCCATTACATTCAAGATTATGATTTTTATGCTCTGGGGATTTTTGCTCAGGCAGGGTGGGATCACAGATATCAACTGGAGATTCTAAGTCCTACCAAATAACAACTGCACTAGATGCAGGAATTTAAGAATTTGTAATAAATGTGGAACTTACTCTCTGACAGTATCTGGGCAGCTTATAAAAACTGCAGCTTCTCAAATACACCATTTTATGGCAATAACCAGACCACCTCCCAGGAACAGATTACACTTGACTGGTCACTAACCATATCAGCCCCCAAAACAATATATAACAGCAAGTGTCAGCTCCTTATATGCCAGATGAGCTCCAGTACCAGCCACTAGATATTGCTGGAGATGAAGCAATGGAAAAAAGACAGAAACAACTGGTTAGAGAGAGGGAAAAGATTATAAAAGAGAGAGAAAAGGAGAGATGTCTGCATGCTCATTTGCACTGCTCTGCTCTTTGCTGCAAAATGTCCTTGGTTTCATTCCAAAGAAAGGAACAGCTGAGTCCTGCTTCAGACCTGTACCTCACATAATGATTCAGTGCTTTCCTTACCAGATTCCAACAAACACCAGGGCTCAATATTCAGTCTCCCCCAGCAATTACTCTGACTGAATGATTAAGTAACATATCTTAACACACATTTCCCCCCACCTTGATGTAGTCAAAAAGAATATAAGAAACTTCTTTGTAAATTATCTAGCCTTTTGGGTCAGTACTTCAGTTTCCATACAAATTCATACTTCATTTTAAAAATACAATACACATTTTGTCCTTTTAATGACCCATTCCTGGTTTACATGATCCCTATGTATGGCAAAAATAAACAGTAATTTCTTATTTCCATAAGAGTATGGGTCAGTACTACACTTGTGCAGCTGAGATGAGCTCTGAGATCATGAACACTTGCTTAACATTGTGACATTTCTTGCCCCTAAATTCTTCTGTATGCCCCTACATAGCCAGCATTGCACTGAAACGAGAGCTGCATTGTAACTGGGCTGAACATTTGAACTTCAACAGCTGGCCATATGATCTTTCCAAAATTCATAGCATTTTCTTTATACCAACGGCTTTGCCTGGTCTTGTTTTGGAAGGCACAATTTGCATTGAAGAGCTTTTGCTATCAGTGATCATTCAAGAACAAAAAAGACCCAGATGACTGTTAGAAAAAATATTAATTAACATTTGTATTTTCAAACTGAATTGACTTATACTTTAAAACCGAATGGATGTCAGTGTCAGATAACAGACATCTCCTAGTGACGTCACAAAATTCACTTCAGGCTGGAGTTGTGCTTTAGTAAGAATGCTCACAGACTGCTAAGGTGTCTGTAAGAAGTAGAGCCACTCACAAGGCCTGCTTGGAACGATCATCGAAGGACAATCTTCATCACGTAGGACTTGAGGAGCAGACTGAAAAGGGGGAAAAACAGGAATGCTGAATACATAGCAGTATAACTAGTGTTTGTTTCTCACCAACCTGAGGGAATGCCCCAAGCTGGGCTTTGTAACCTCCTCCCCAAATTTCCCTGGTGGAGCTGCAAAATAAATTTGTATCTAAGTAAGAATCCAAACTGTCACTGAGATTTGGAAAAAGACTATTCTTTTCCTTTCTAGTGACATTAAAGAAAAGACCTTTGGATCAGCATCTAAGCCAGAACTGACTGGGCAATTGTTCCTTGCCTACCCCTCACCTTTTCTCTTAAAGTAAAGTTAGAATTTAACCCAATTAATATACCTGAATTGCAAGATATTTTAAAGATGGGAGAAGTAATGCAGCACATTTGAGTGCAAAATCAGTTATATGAAGGACAGACTAATTTTCTTAGCTAACTTTCCAAGTAGCTATAGATGACTTAGCCTTAAGAATTGGTTTGAGACACTGCACTCTACCTCTGTGGGGTACCTAAGTACTAAAGGATGCTGCTTGCCACAGTACTGCAACTACATGAGTAGCTGCAGGTAGTCTTTTAAGCAAACAGCAATCATTTGAAGAGTGGGGGATGTAGTGAGCATTCAAGACTTCCAGCCTGGATTAAACAACTGTCAAATCACATAAACGGGACATCTTCTATGCTGAAATCAGAGTAATTCAAATCTTTGATGCAGCTCAGTAAAATCATGCACATTACATACTGCTTGAAGAAAAAACAGCCTTTATCTTCTAGAGATACATACACACCTTGCGAGGATTGTTAAAACCAGGTCTGCAGAACTGCCTGAAGTAATTCCACTGATCTGGTCTATATCTGTACGAAGCCTGAACATCAGAGTAGGTTGCAAATCTGTCTGGGCACTTTGAGACACAAAGCTGCAATAAAAGAAAAAAGTAAGTAAAGATACAGGCTGGGTAGAGAAGGGTAAGGAAAGTCGGTGTAATGAAAAAGTAAGAAAAATGTCACTGCCTTCAGTAATGTTTACTGCAGGAGCTAGAAAGGATATGTTGTCATTTTTATTCCCTAAATGAATACTTCCAGAATTCTTTGATAGAAAACATTTTCAAAGTGTGCTCTCCTCATATCTGGCATATCAAGCCCCTCTCTCTGTCTTAGGTTCTACACATTCTGTTAGGTAAGAAGAACTTTCACTCTGTTGAAGAGTATTTCTTATCTTTTTGGACAGCAAGAAAAAGCCTGTCAGGTCCTCCTCTACATATACCAGCAGCAGTATACATGAGCAAGGTGGTGTGACAGCTACTTTCACAGGATACATGCAATTTCTTTCTACTACATGTGTAAGGAGAACTTTATTTAAAGAAAGTCTCACTAAAATCAAAAGTCTCAGGTACTGTTGTTTCACCCTTCTACAAAACCTCTTCAGCCAATTACATCTCTACAAATATTGTCAAAAGTTAGGTGTAAATCACTCAAAAGTGAATTTTAACTGCGGACTAAGAACGGATCTCTCCTAGTTACAAAGCCAGGGGATGCACATGTCAAGCATGAACTTCACATGAACCAAGGTACAGTCATTATAAGCTGGATTTATGTGAGAAATCAGGTGAGGACTGGGGTTTATTGAATACATCTACTGAGAAGTGATTTAGATTTAGGATATGGAGAAGTGGCTGCCCCGATAAACAGGCTCTGAAGGTTTTGCTGGTCCCTGCAATCATACAAGTTGACAGACATTCTGACTCCTTAGCATTAAGACTGTGAGGTGGTTTGAATTCCATCTTTGCAGCAAGTTTCAGCCTTTTCTAGAAGGCAGTTTGTTTCCAAAGCTGTGCTATCCAAACATACTTTGCAAAGCTCTGCTGTCTGGGTACCAGAGAGGCAACAATGCACAAAAATCGTCTTTCACATCAAGGGCATTCTGTCATAAGTAATTCAACCCAAAGAATTTTGGGAAAAGGTCTTGTACTGATCATTAGAACAGGGGAGATGCTGCAAGAGGGTCTTTCTAAATGAGTATTTCAGTCCTACAGACTACCCACAGGACAAGGAACAAAGAAAGAAGAGTTTTGTCCTTGCTGGGGCAAGGGGTGACTAACAAGTACACACTTTGCAGTAAACTGTTTGCCATCCATGAAACAGGGAGTGAAATGTGCTGTCTATGGATCCAATGGACTGTAATAATAGTTTTCAAATCCAGTCTTATTCAAGAACTGAAGCTCTTCTCATGTTAGTTCTTGGGGTTTTTTTCTCCTCCAATTTATATGTATAGGTCAGGAATGAAGGACTTTGCAGCTCAAAAGAGGAACGATCAAAAAAAAATTTCTCCATCATTTTCCAAAAAGACCAGTAATTTAACCATCTGCATTAACAAACAGATTTCAAAAACAGCATTCTTGGTTTTGGAGTTGTTGCATATCTGAAAATGAACACAGTAACTACTCTACTCCCAAAAACTCCTTCAACAAGTACTTCACCCTATTTGATTTACGGCCATTGCCAACTTGACCACAGCACCAGTCAAATCCCACACAATGACCTCATATTTCTGAACAGACTGAGCTGTTCTAGTTAAAGACTGCAGGGTAACAGTGTCAGTGTCTGCATGTGGACAGATGGGGATTCCTGAAGCAGATCTGCAGCTGATGGAGCAAGTTTTCATCCTTACAGCAACTAGCCAATGTTAAGAGGGTGCTTGCTCTTCCTTGTTGCAGATTTCCATGTTTTATGCTCAGGAAAAGAGTCTTGTAAGAAAAATTGGGAGGCTGATCTTAACCCACACAAATGCAGTGGGTTTATTTCACACCTTCATGAGGAGTCACAGCACATCAAACAGAGTACAAATTGTGGCATTCAAAACAAGCTTTCAAAATCTTCACTTTTGAAAGAGCCATAGGCTCCAACCACACCCAGATACTCCTATCACTGGCAATATGCACAGATTCTTGAACATGCCTAGTTTTAACTTAGGTATAAATATTTTTTGCATGCACTGAATACTATTGGATAGCTGCCTGTGATGAATTCATAAGTAAAAAATTGCTGTATTCAAGACAGCAGAATTTTTTTGTCTACTCTTACCCAAAATACAAATCTTGTGCATTTCCATTTCATTTTTCTGACCATCACATGCTACAGATAGTGTGTGGTAAAAGTAATTTATAAAACAATCATGTTATATTTTGAAGGACATAAACAACAATTTTTAAATCCAAACAAATACGTCTCGTTTTTAAGCACCAAGACTAAGATGGAGGGAAAATATTTTATCTCTACATTTTCACTCACCTGTGTTGTAGGGCACTGTAGGTTTATTATCACTACGGGGCTGGCACATTTCAGAATGTTGAAGTAAAACAAAATGGTCTTGTTCCTAGGAAATGGATATAAGATAATTATCACCATAAATATAGGTGCTCATACATCCTACCATTCCAAAATTTGTAGCATTTATTGATATTTAAATCCTATTATTGTGAATACCCATACGATCCTTGCAAACACAAGACAAAAAAATTCCCAAGCAGACCTTGAATGTTTCACATCAGGACATCTATGAAACTAGAAGTATTTGCTCTGAAGAATACTAATTTGACAAGCTTTTCTCCACAGCAAGATTTTAAGCTGAAACAACCCATGTATCTGTAGTCCTGCCTCGAGAGGGTAAGGTTTGTAAAATAACCCTGAAAAAACACCACAGCATGCAAACTCACCATCAGCAAATGCTTCACTGTAAAATCTGCCTAATTTTTGTTGATCAGAAGGTGGCACCAAAATCAATCAGAAGCTTTTTATGGTTGGAAACCAAAAGCAGTTTTCCAGAAAATAGAATATAATAGCATTTACTAATAACACTGACAAGATGCCCCTTGATAAAAGTAAGGGTCAGTCTGTCAGTCCCACGTAATTGAAATCTACTGGAACTTGGAGCCTTGTGGTAGCTGCCACTTAAGTCTGGATTTGCTGGAAACTGAGGACCCCAAGATCTCTTTATTTAACGATTTGGGTTTTGAAGACAGCAAAATGTGCTGCTAGTCTTTTCCATGTCAGAAAATTATCAGACAGCTCTAGCGAAGATAGTACAGCAGTAGACCTGTTCTTTTTAAACAGGACTTCAAAGCCAGCTGCTCGGGGTTATGAGTGTCCCTGAGGAAATGGTGCACATGCCCCCCTGATGACCATGAAGGGACACCAGGCTGGTCAGAGAGATGCAGCACCTCTCCCATGAGGAATGGCTGAGAGAATTGGGATTGTTCAGCCTGGAGAAGAGAAGGCTTCAGAGATGTCCTAAGTGTGACATTCCAGTACCTGAAGGGAGCCTACACAAAATACTGAGAGGCTATTTACAGGGACCTGGATTGATAGGACAACAGGGAGTGGCTTCCCACTGACAGAGAGTAGGTTTACATGGGATATTGGTAAGAAATTCTTGGCTGTGAGGGTGGTGAGGCCCTGGCACAGGCTGCCTAGAGCAGCTGTGGCTGCCCCATCCCTGGAAGTGTTCAAGGCCAGGTTGAACAGGGCAACCTGATCTACTGGAAGGTGTCACTGGCCATGGAACGAGGGTTGGAACGAGATTAGCTTTAAGGTCCTTCCAACTCAGGCTACTCTATGCTTCTGTGATGTGCAAGAAACCCCACAAAGCAGTGTTTGGGCCCTCACTGACCTTCATCATGGCAATGCAGCACAGTGGGAGCTGTGTCTGTCAGCAGGATAGCAGAATTAACAATGAAGGGTGCTTGAGCTAACAAGGCTACCCCTCTTCTATCTGTCCTGCTTCAACACCAGTCCTGTTTCTACATCTCACTGTATCCCCCAGTCTGGGACATATCTCTGCACTCCCAGCAGCAGGACAATCCCACCAACTGCTGAACAGGGCTATGCCTTCAAAGCCATCACACAGCACCACTGCACATTCAAGCTCCATTTAAGACTGAGATTAACTCAACTGCCTGACATTTTACAAGGTTAACTTGTTTTCACTGAGGTATATTCTGCTATGCACTGTTTAAGAAAAGATGCATCCTGGCAAAACTAATTCACCATCATTAGTTGCTATTTCTTTAAATTAATAGAATACAATTTTGGACTGAAATGTCATAATTCTTCAATAGTTTCTTGAAGGTATTTATGATCTGTGAGCTACTCAAAACCATTTATGATTTTTTTTTCTTAGCCCACTTACTGGTATTGACAGCAGAAAAGAAAGTTTAAATATACACATAAGACATGAAAACACCCACTGAGAATTAGGTCTGTATTCTGTATAATGAAACTGTGTTGTACTCCATTAGTACATTATGCTCTGTAGAATGTAAAACAAGTTCAGAGATTACACAGCAACTAATGGAGACAGATCACAAGAAGACATGAAGAGGTATAACAGAGACTTTCATGATGATACAAACAATTTATTTGACTGCAAGGCATTTGCTGGAGCTCAAATGGGTTTTTGCACAAGTTGTGAGTGCTGGCTTTGTTCCTAACTTGTCCTTTCTACTCCTCTGTGAGATTGTTGAAAATACTTGCTACAAGGACAAGATTCAAAACATGAAGACTGATTACTTTCTCAAAGAAATGTCTCAGACTAAACCCTTGGGGACTTCAGAAAACCATAGCTCTGGGTTAGTTTTTCCCACTGCTTACTTTCAGGGAATCCAAAAAGCAATGGTACTGATGAAAGCCTCACAAGCATATCCACAGCCCCACTCCAGGGACCAGAAGGACTCATTCAGAGGAGTGTCCTACTGCCATAAACACTCCTGCTTTTCTGGTAGGTTGCACTATGTGTCTTCTGATTTATATTTTTATAACAATCTCCTCAATGTACCAAATAAATTCCAAAATGCAGTCTCAGTAGCTGTATTATTCTCCAGCAATCACATATGGGGACAGTCATTTGCAAAAAGAAACCAAAACTACAGTGTAAGAAATAACTAAAGGGAAGACTCAAGTAACAAAAAGAAAGAGGGAATGTGAGTGAATGGTAAGAAACACCTGGCTCCACATCACACAGGATATTGAAGCTGTGTGTCTGAGACTCCCAAAGCCATTTGTCCACTGCTTCCCACTGGCAACAGAGGGGACAAGGACAAATTGGCAGCGAGGTGGGGAGCAGAGAAGGGGTGTGGTGAGGGGAACAGACACACCACTACAACTTTTTCTTCTTGTTTTTCTTCTTCAGGAAGTTTGACTCTTCAACAATTGCTGTGAAGCATAGTCAGAAAACAGTTTCTCTTTCACTACCCCGTTTCCCCTGTACAAAAACTTGAGAGTAAACAGAGCCCTAGCTCTACTTTTGTTCCAGTCTCTATCTCCTGCTCCTCCCCTTCTGAACTGCCCTTTGGACAGTGGCTTCCTCATTTTGTTCCTCAGAAAGCTAAATGGGAAAAGAAAGAAGCAGAAAAGAGTTGTTATCAAACACTAGCATAGCATCCAGCTTCTTGACAGTGACAAGGGCATAAAGCATGCCTAAAACTTACCTTTTGAAAGGAAGAAGGTGAGTGAAAAAGCAAACATCTTTACAAAATTGTTTCTTAAACCACTTAGATTCTCAGAGAAAAAATCGATGCAACATCTTTCTTCCTTGAGCACAAGCTATCTTCATGTGTAAGTACTCTGTTGGTATCAACTAACTAATTTAACTCTTACAATTCAAAATCTAAACTGACTGAATACCAGAGCTAAGTTAATGGAGCCATTTAGCTGTATTTACCTCCTGTTTACCCAAGGAGGTTATGGTTACAGGTGCCTGTCTCCCAGACTACTTAGTCTCCTCTCTATCAGCACCAGATAAGCACCAGAAAAAAACCAAGAGCCTTTCACTACAAACTTTTCTGTTACCTGGTGCATGTTGACAAAACTATAGACCAGACTACAATGCTTTAATACTCTTATCCCAAGGTGGATGAAGAATTACTCAACAGGTTATGAATCACCCAAACTTTGGCAGTTAGAAGCTGTGCCAGCTAGTCACTTTCTATGGAACTGCTGATACAATATTTAAGTTATAATGATACCTTACAAAAATATTCTCTAAATGACATAAACAACTACATTACAGCAATAATTTGGATCTGGATTTGCACTGGGCAACTAACATGTTTCTGAGCTTTATCTGGAATAAATACAGTAAAAGTGTCACTGTCTCTTTGACAGAGAGATTTGAAACCTCACATGGTATTCACAGTGCATGAGTAATAAAGGTATATCAATGGATTTAGTACTCACTCATTGGGGGTGTCTCCCTGACCACAGAACTGCCCATAGCTGTCAGTTGGATAAATCACTTTCCTGGGGTCCCCGTGCACCCAAGCTGCAAAATATAAAATACTTCTTAAGATTTTAGTCAAGTGCTCACAGTTAATGATTAAAACTAGCTAGCATGAAAATGTATCACTTCTAAAGCACCATTTTTTTTTTTATACTTTGTTGATCAACACTGAAGAATTCTGATTAGCAGGTTTCCTAATGAAAAACTAAAATGCAAAGCACAGTAAGCTATACTACAATATGGATTAAACTGCAAGAAAGCAATCCAATGCTGCAAGCCCCCTCCAGCCTGACCTTGAACACTTTCAGGGATGGGGCAGCCACAGCTTCTCTGGGCAACCTGTGCCAGGGCCTCACCACCCTTACAGGAAAGAATTTCCTCCTAATCCCCAGCCTAACTCTGCCCTCTGTCAATTTAGAAGCCATTTCCCCTTATCCTGTCAACCCATGTCCTTGTGCAAAGTCCCTCTTCAGCTCTCTTAGAGACCATTTAGGCACTGGAAGGGGCTCTAAGGCCTCCCTAGAGCCTTCCCTTCTCCACACTGAACATCCCCAACCTGTCAGCATCTTCACAGCAGAGGGGCTCCATCCCTCAGAGACCTGCTTCAGCCTGTCAGCCTCTCCCTGTGCAGGGCTCCATCCCTCAGAGACCTGCTCCAGCCTGTCAGCCTCTCCCTGTGCAGGGCTCCATCCCTCAGAGACCTGCCCCAGCCTGTCAGTATCTACATGGCAGAGGGGCTCCATCCCTCAGAGACCTGCTCCAGCCTGTCAGCCTCTCCCTGTGCAGGGCTCCAGCCCTCAGAGACCTGCCCCAACCTGTTAGCATCTTCACAGCAGAGGGGCTCCATCCCTCAGAGACCTGCTCCAGCCTGTCAGCCTCTCCCTGTGCAGGGCTCCAGAGGCAGATGGGGTCTGGCAGGAGCAGAGCAGAGGAGCAGAATCCCCTCCTTCCCCTGCTGACCACACTTCTGTCAGCACAGCCCAGGATACATTTTGCATTCTGGGCTGCAGGTGCACGTGGCTGGCTCGTGGCCAAGCCTCATCAATCAGCATTGCCAATTCCTTCTCCTCAGGGCTGCTTTCAACCCAAACTGTTTTCATCTAGCTTTTCGCCAGAAATTTTCCAACAGTTACTTTATGACAGCAAACTTATCAAACCATGTAATTTTTTTGAACACACTTAATTTTGCCAGGTATTTTTTTATCAGCAAACACATGGCTTTGAACTTCTCCCGAATTGCCTGCAGGGAAGCAGCTCATCAGAGAAAGACTTGGGGTCCTCAGGGACAACAAGTTTTCCCTGAGCCAGCAGTTTGTCCTGGGGGCCAAGAGGCCAGTGGGATCCTGGGGTGCCTCAGGCAGAGCATTCCCTGCAGGTCAGGCAGGGATCCCACCCTGTGCCAGCCCTGCAGGCTCCTCTGCAGGGCTCTGTGCAGCTCTGCACCCTCAGCACAGCAGGGCAGGAGCTCCTGGAGCTGAGCAAGGGCTGCAGCATCTCTGTGCCAGGAAAGGCTGAGGGAGCTGGGGCTGCTCAGCCTGGAGAGGAGCCCAGAGAGAGGGGCTCAGCCCTGGCTGTCCCTGGGTGTCCCTGAGTGTCCCTGGGTCTGTTCCTGTCTGTCCGTGTGTGTCCCTGAGTGTCCCTGGGTGTCCTTGGGTGTCTCTGAGTGTCTCTGAGTGTCCCTGAGTGTCCCTGGGTGTCCTTGGGTGTCCCTGAGTGTCCCTGAGTGTCCCTGTCTGTCCCTGTGAGTCCCTGGGTGTCCCTGTCTGTCCCTGAGTGTCCCTGGGTGTCCCTGAGTGTCCCTGTCTGTCCCTGTGTGTCTCTGAGTGTCCCTGTGTGACTCTGTCTGTCCCTGTCTGTCCCTGGGTGTCCCTGTCTGTCCCTGGGTGTCCCTGAGTGCCCCTGTCTGTCCCTGGGTGTCCCTGAGTGCAGGGAGGGGGCAGAGTAGGAACCAGCTCTGCTCTGGGGGCCCGGATATGGCACCAGAGGAACGGGCAGGGACTGAGCCCAGAAAATTCCACATGAATATGAGGAAGAACTTCTTTCCTGCAGAGTGATTGTGCACTTGAACAGATTGCCCAGAGAGGGTGTGGAGTCTCCCTCACAGAGGATATTCCAGGACCATCTGTATGCAATCCTGTGCTATATGCTCTGAGATGACCCTTCTGAGCAAGGATGTTGGACCAGATGACCTACTGTAGTCCCTTCCAGCCTTATCCAGTCTGTGATTCTGTGAATTACAATAGATACTGAATGTTAATTCATTATTTGCTTCTACAAAAGGCATTACTTATTGATTGGAAAGCTTTGCACAAATACAAGCAAAAGGAACATTTCAATTAAAAATTCTAACGTTCACAAAGCTGCCTCTCTCTATATGAAAAGGCATTACTAGACCTCCATCTACTTACCCACAACTCCCAATGCAATGTAACCCAGAATGACAACTATGAAGATCACACAGCAAATTACGTCTGTGCAGCGTCTAGGGGCAAGAAGAAAAACTTTTTGAAAATAAGGCGTTTAATAGGACCCTTCAAAACCACTGATTGTCATAGGGTGTTTTAACATCTGAATGAGATGTCTGGACCAGCATCTTGCAGAAGTTTTAGTCACAAACTCACACTTGAGGTGTAAGGTCCTGTTTTTGCAGCAAGACCAGCAAATAAATGCATATGCTTTTTTCACTGCAGACAATGAGAACATATTGAGGAACAGATTTAAATATTGTTGAAACAAGTGAACCCATGAGATCCCTTATCATATAAGTGATCACATAAGTGGCAAGATATGCTACAGAACATCTGCCTCAGAATTCATTTTTAGCATCTGCCATTCTTTCTGTTTTCCAACCCATGTTTCCTCTTACAGAGAAACATTTTTAACATAAAAGAGATTTAGAGATTTTTTAAACAGCTGGAGAACTTGAAATATGTTACCAAGTGTGGACACTTCTCCCTTCACAGAGAGGAATAGCTTTATTATCTCACTGAAATAAACTTTCAGTGAGGTCGAGGTGGTACAGGATCCAGGGTCAATATGACAGTAACCTAAGATAGGACAACTGCCCAAAATTGAAGAAGCAATGCTGAAACAATGCTTCTTATTTTCCCAGCTTCCATTCAGATGCAATTCTGACACCAGTCAAGCTTGGCTTGACACACCAGCAGCATTATAAAGATACTTCACAAATAAGGACAAACTCCCTAAACAAGTACGTCTATTTATTTCTAAAATTATTAGTTTTCAGAAAGGAAAAAATACATCCTTCATAGAAGAGTGCGTGTATTCAAATGAGAGTATGGCAAGTCTGCAGTGATCTTCTCTATCATAAATTTATTCCTGAGAATGATAAAACCGAAATAACTTGTGGTTCTCTAATTTATTCTTCTCAGTAAGGACAGTATATACTTGTTTAGAACTTAGCTCTCCGCATCTGGAAAAATACTGAAAAATTAACCATGGTTAAAAGATGGACTTGATCAAATTCACAAGTTTTGCTAACAAACATTTTTAACCTGTGTTCACCAAAAGAATTTAACAGAATAGATTATGATATTTACCTGCTATGAACAGGTCCTCTGAACTTTGGGTCAAATTTCCTTGGTTCACCTGCATTTAAAATAAAACAGTATAAAACCATGTCATTATTTAAAATAAAATTGTGGGGGAAGGGGGGTGGTGTTAACACTGGCCTTTGAAGAGCATCTGCCATACATTTCTATTTAATCAGCTTTGTTAAAATAATTTCATATGGGCAATACCAGTAATTCACCAACAAAATTACCTAGATTTTGTATATGAAATTAAGGTTTTTTTCTTCTAACTTAAAAACACTGAGGCCCTCATATTTACCACATGATAAATTACCTTTAAAGTACATCCTATGACTACACCTATGCTCAGGTTCACAGTGTATTTGAGAGACAAGGATTATGTCTCCCAGTCACAGGCTAAGTGTGTCTGACAGCGAGCAAATGAACCTACCTCTGCAGTTACAGACTATGTGCTTCTGATTTTCCCCTAGAATCATAGAATGTTCAAGGGTTACAAGGGATCTTCAACATAATCTAGTCCCAACACCTCCTGCCACAGGCAGGACACCTCCTCCTAGACCAGGCTGCTCAGAGCCCCACCCAACCTGCCCTTGAACAGTGCAAGGTTTGGGGCATCCACACCCTCCACTGACAATCTGTTTTTCATGTGGCTATCCTGATTAGCACAGCTACTCTACACACAAAAAAAAAAAACTGTATTAAAAACCTACCAAATACAAACCCACCAACCTGTGCTTTCAATGTGGACCAGGATATGAGAAATTAAAGTATGATCTCACTTGGTAAACAATAACAAAAACTTATGGTCAAATTAAAATTTTCAAGTTTTGAGCTACTGTATGAAGAGAAACAAGCAGTTTTCCATTCAGCAGACCAGAATTTGGATTTTTCCTTTTGAAGCTAGCTATCCAGTTTTATGGGACTTTTTCTTTACAAAGTTCAGTAATTATGAAGATTTACTGAACAAAACTCTGTGCAATGAAAAATTAATTCTTCATTCAAATGTCAAAGTTGCAGTACAAATTACTGCTTCAGGGTGCTTTGTCACTGCTTTCTTAAGGATCTCCTCTTCAGAACATCCCTGGTATTACATGGTGCTACTGGCCTAAATTTCCTCCCCTGGGCCTCAAAGTTTTGTCAATTAGAGAACAATTCAGCAACTTCTCAAAAGCAGAATCTGCTTATTAACTAAATGCCAAACTTTGTTCTTGGTTTGTATTAGAAAAAAACCTTATCAAAATATACACAGACCAGTACAATAAACACAGCAGTTAATAAAATCCTATTTGCCCTTCATCTGAGGTGCTCAGAACCACCTTATCAAGTTCCTGCAACAAGAATATCCTAATACAGAAGAGATCAAAAAATTAAAACTTTAAAGAAGTGATGTATGATAGCAATGCTAGGGAGTGGAAGAAGCTATGTTTAATTTGTTTAATCTAAATTTTCTAACTTAATTCTAAATTAAATATAAATTCCCTACTTAATTACTACTATTCTTTCCAAATTCTGAAGATTTTTTGGGGGGTGAGGTGGGAATTATTTCTGTTTCTAATATCTAGATAGCTCCTGGTAGAAGCAAAGCACTTCCCCAGCTACAAAAGTATTTAGAAAGCAAATTCCAAGCTTCAGGAGTTCGGCAGGCATAAGGAAGAAAGCAGTGGTGAGGGGGGACAGACACCTTTTCCTAAGATTAAAAACTGTGATTATATTTGTTCTTTGCAGATGAGACAGATCTATTTCACAGGCTGTCTTATAATATAAAACTTGTGTAAGTTGAAGTAAAATATCATTACAAGAAATAAGTCACAAGATATTTAGGAATTCTGACTCCAAACAGCATATGAAGTGAATTGTTACACTTTACCACTGTAATAATTTTAAAAAGCAACTCTAAACTACTTACCTAAAATAAAAATCGACTATATACACACATAAAATTTACCTTTGATGTGCAATTTAAATAAACTAGCAAATGACATGCAGGAAAAAAATTAGAATATTCCTGATAATTGAAGAAGTTACAGAAAATCATTTGAGTCTGGATCCAAGCCCATTTAAGTCAATTGAAATAACACAGTTGAAATATGTGAGATTTAGATCAGCTGTTTTGAATTGTTCCAAGAAAGCAAGTAAATTACCATGTTTTCCATAGTAGTTTTCTTTGTCTCTATCCATGTTCCTGTACCTGGATCAGTTGAGCGAGCTCTTTGTGTGAGACACTGACTGTGTATTGCTTTCCCCAGCAAGCAGAGATACACAAAAATACTATTTAAATAGATTTTAATGTAAAGCTGATTGTCAGGGACTTCTCCAACCAGAATAGAAATTCACAAAGTAGGCAGGCCTTTCTGTGAATAGAAAGTTATCAGTGCCTTGTCCACCTACCCAAGCCAGTCTGCACAAAGAGGAATGACTCTTATCAGCTCGTATTCACCTACACTGTGCATGCAGAAAGGGAAATAGCTCCACCTGAATACCCTCTGTGAAATAAACACATGGAAGTCAGTACAACCGAAAAAAATCCTGATGATTTGCTGACTGAAAACAAGGTATAACACTGTTGGCTACATTTCTGTAGCCTGTGCTACTATGATACAGTCTTTACATCCAACAGGTGGCCACATTTTTCCTCCTCTATACATATGACACCCCAAAATTCAAGTCATGTAAGTTTAAAGTGTAAACTGTCTTCTGTATATCGAAATTCCAATCTTGTCAAGTGGAAATCTATTTGTAAAGTAGTCATAATTTACTAAATTATTTCTTACTAGAATGTACCTTTTGTATTTCTGCACAGCACAAAAGGGCAGAACAGAAGACATAGCACAAGAGCTCAGCACTGTTACATTGATACTGTAATGTTTTTATAGTGAAATGAAGTACAAGGTATTATACTCAATATGTGAATCTGAAAGCCTGTGGCAATCTCTCATTTGAAGCCACATAGGAACAGAATCTACATGTGGTGATCCTGACCAGAAATTTCCATTCTCTGTGGAATATGATTAAAACACTAATTGTAGAGCTCTGCAATGAGAAATGTGTACACTTGTACACGCACTCCTACGATAATGTACAAGATAAGGCTTAACTACATGCTGGAATGCCAAAAATGACATTTTAAAATCAGTACTGTCACTGCATAGTACACAATGACAAAGAAGAATAATCTCATATGACATTTAACCAATGATGCCTGTGATATGAACTCAAAGCCCATTTTGTTATTACAGAACTTAGCAGCAATGTTCTAATGTTTACCAAATTAGATATTTAATATAACCAGTATCAGGCAACCAAGGCAAAAGTAACACATTGAAGATGTAGACTGATCTGCTGCAAAATATTAACTGTTGACTGAACCCTTGTACTTAACTACCTCCCAAGACCTCCTGTCATTCTTAGGCAGGCAGAAAAAAAAAAGAAATGCAGTGAGGCCAAATGACTGATTTTACTGTGCTCCCACTCAAGTTTGCACCTCTGTGAAAGGCTTCTTCACTAAATATCAATACAGTAAAGGAACAGAAGGCACTGAACAGACAGTGCTAAGCAAAAATGTATGCTAACAAACATTAAAATAAAATGCTGCTTCTAGTTTGATAACTATTAGTTTCTTCTTCCCTGGTGTTTGATCAACAATTACACGTGCCAGTGACTAGAACAGGTAGTCAACAGCCAAAGGACAGAGAAAAGTTTTTTATTACCAAGCCGTTGGATCTGCACGTGTAGGAGCTGCTCCCTTCTACTGGAGCACATCAGTTCAAGTAATTCAAAGTATTTCTAGAAAAGGCCTCAGCAACAGCAAGGCCTCCATGTACCTAAGCTGCTAATTGAATGCTCAAAGATGCAAGTGCACAAGACAACGAATTCGGCTGCTAACAAATGCACGGGGTGCAGTAGGATTGAAAGATGCTCGTCCCAGTTCTGTTTCTCTAAAAAAAATCACATTAAGATTTTGATGCTTCTGCCCATCTGTTCTCAGTAGGATTATAAAAAAATCCCAACACAAGTTCCCACACAAGTTCCTGATTGATCCTTTTCAGAAGCAGAAACTTCTTGAATATATATAAAAGCCTAAACTTTTCAATGTTTACAGTCTTAATTTTGCAAAGAATCCAAATAAATATTTGAAATGTACTGCTGTTTCGTGGTAGCAAATTTAATTTTATTTAGAATATTTTTTTAGGCAAACTTAAGGTACATTTTAAGCCACATTCAGTATTCCTTATGCAGATACAGCCTAATAATCCTAGTAATGTAAAATAATACATTTTTACTGTAAAACACACAGTGTTGAAACAGTCTATTAAGTCTGACATTAATTAAAATTAAAATGAAAAAGCTTGACATTTAAAAGCTTGACATTAATACAAAAACAATTCTTTCAGTAAGTCTTGTACGTGGTTTACCAGTATCCTGGGGTTTTTTCCTCTTTGAAAGATTCAGGTGTAACTTATTTCTTAGAAGATCATGTGCTGCATATAGGTAAAACCTCATAAAAAATAAGGGCCTTGCTACCCTTTAAAATCATGGCTCAGACCTGCTGCTTTGTCTAAGTACAAGAGGACTACAGGAAAGTGACTCAGCTGAATTGGAGGTAGAAAAACCAGTTAAATAATCATTACACGTTCATGTGGTTGGTTGGATTATGTTTGTTATGTTCTAAAACTGTGTAACTGATGCTTCTTGCAATAAAATGGCTCTCCTCTGCACCTGCCTGGGGTCCCTTTGTATAACTGCATAAACTGCAATTATAATAAAAACACACTTATGATTCCTCTCTTGTGTAACAAATCATACTAAATGGTAGCTACCTTTGAAGTATCTTTTAAGTGCCAGTATAAGGTTCTGGACTGCCTTTATACTTTGATACTGGCTCATAACATGCAAAAATAGAAGGGTGAAGAGGGAAGAGGAGTGGTAGGTAAGACAAACAAGTCGCCTCATCACTTAAGTGTTGTTTTCTTTACAAAGCTGCAAAGACAGAGATCTCAACATGCAAGTCAGTTCCCACCCACACCTAGTCCAAGTTTCAAAAGTGACTATTGCTGAGCTAAAGTGAAGCTGAGGGCATTCAGCACTGCTCACAAACCAAGTGCCACTGCTGCAAGTCTTACCAAAGGACACAGCAAAGCAATGTGGGTAAAAAACACAACACAGTGAAAGGCAAGGGTTGAAGGTTTTAAGCAGACCAAACTGCTATGTACTAGCTAGTTTTACCCATCATTCAGACTCCTTTGCTTCTCAAGAAGTCCAGGGCATGTGCACCACATAAAGAGAATTGCCCAGGAATTCTGAGAGTTGTCAGTTCAGTGGAGATGGCTGACTGTTTTTCTAGTGTGGTTAAAAAACCAAACACTAAATCAAACTCTAAGAATGAAATTATTATCATTGCAGTCTCCTAATTAGTCATGTAGCTGGAAAAGTATTATGTACTCCATGTCACAGCCACAAGACAGTGAACAACAACATATCACATTCCCAAATGAATATCAATCCAAAGACTGTGCAGTATTTTTCCTGATGGTGACTGTACAATTAACATGCTGCTCATGTTCACTTAACATTAGAAAAAACATCACCAGCATGACATAAGGTCCACATCTAACATTCCCCTAATATTAGTGGCAGCACAGGCTGTCAGGCAGGTATTGAAATATATCAGTTGTCAAACAATTACTCTCAGAAAGCAGACTGAAAATGTATACAGTTAATGTATTACATGCAAATTATCACTGAACTGCAATTCTGCCACGTGATCAAAAACACCAATAGCTATTGGAAGTTTTACAGTTCTCTGAAGAACAAACAAAATGTTTCCAGCAGTTTGGGTCACACACAGAGCTTCATTATGGTTTCCATTTCAATATGCTTTCCATTTCAATATGCTTATTAGCTGCTCCCCCATATTCTTCTTTGGAGCTGAAATTGTCTGAGTTTTTTTTTTTCCTAGCTTCCATTTATCATTCTTGTTCTGGGACTAATGAAGTAACAAGCTTCACGGGCTATCCAAGCAAAGACACAGCTACCAAGATACTTCTGAAATTATATGTCTGTGAAGAGTACTTCTCTGGAAACTCAACTATCCAAAAGACATTTTTTTCAAAATGAGGTTGGGCCCAGGAGACTGGGTGAACTCTAGAACAAAGCAAGTTCTGTTTGTTAGTTATGTCTGATGTAGCTGTTTTGTTAAATATTTCCTTTTCCCAACATTTTGATGTATTAATCCAGCTAGAAAGGGCTCTTGGACTTGGAACACACTCTCACGCTTTAGGAAAAACAGCATCTAAAACACAGCTTTGATAATGCTTTACCCAGGAAAAGGAATGTTTTGAAATAATCAGATGCTTCCTATCCAGGATCAAAAAATGTCAGAGTTTTCTGTTTCTACGCTGCTTTATTCCAGCTAATCTAGAATGACAGATGGCAGCTAATGATTTTTTCTCCTAGCAGAGTCTCTAACCCCAAATGCTTTACACCATTACACATCATTGCAATCTTTTCTAGTTATTCTTATTCAGTAAAATGCTGCAAGCAGATACCATACCAAGACTTTTTCTATAAATCATTAAAATAGCACTTTGATAATCTCAGAGGGAGGGGTATCTTCAGCATTTACCATTGATAATCACAACTTAGCACTGTTGCTACTGGGAAAAAAAGTGCAACTATACACATTTTTTATAAATAAAAATGCCAGGTGGATGAAACAAGAGCTGGATTATTCTGGATTTTGTGTACATCATCTATCAGCCACTATTTTATTTGCACAAATGCATTCAATTACTTTGGAAGCAAGAGAACAGTCAGACTCACAATCTTATGAATAAACTAGTGTCTAATTCACAAAAGCCATGTTGAAACTGCAGTAATCAGAGCCTTGACCACAACGCATAATTTTGAAGACCTGTCTTTCTCTGTTTACCAGGCCTTTTCTAAGAGCTGCAATGATGGCCAATAGTTGCCTGCATTTGTTTAATGAGCTGACTCTTCTTTTGAAAGCTAGACACCAAAAATCCTAATGTAACATGTTTGTACAATGTCCAGTATAAAATGAGCATTGCTATGTCTCAAGCTGTTCCATAATTCCAAAATTTTTCACTCAGTATTACTTACACAATTCTCAGAATACTAAGATAAGGTTCTATCCTTTCTCTCCCCTCCTCCCTGCACAGCCTTTTTAAACATTTAAAAATGCAGCTTTTGTCTTGAAGACAATGAATCAGGCATCCAAATTTTAAAGACAATTACCTGTTTTATCTCCCCTTATGGTTCTTCAGGTCCTGGAGACTCTATGCCTGGTGTTCACTACTCTGTTCCTGATGTAGTACACATGCATGACACTTTCACTTCAGCAGGATGTGCCTGCTGAGCACATTCAGAAACTGGCAAGTTCACCTGTACAGCCAGGACCCCACTTTTAAGAGGAACTGTACTCCTACAGGTAAACATAGTAATTTGTACACAATCTTTACACAATTACAGAATGTATTCAGTTGGAAGGGACCCTCAAGGATTATCGACTCCCACACCCAGCCCTGCATAGGCACCATCCCCAAGAGTCATATCATATGCCCAAGAGTATTGTCCAAATGTTTCTTGAACTCTGTCAGGCTTGGTGCTGTGACCACTTCCCTGGGGAACCTGTTACAGCAAGCAATCACTCTCTGGGAAGAACCTTTTCCTAACACCCACCCTGAACCTCCCCTAACACAACTTCAGGCCATTCGCTCGGGTCCTGTCACTGGGCACCACAGATGAGATCAGGTCTGCCCCTCCTCTTCCCCTCATGAGGCAGTTGAAGACTGCAATGCAATCTCCCCTCAGTCTCCTCTTCTGCATGGAATGGACCAAGTGACCTCAGTGGCCCTTCACATGGCTTCCCCTCAAAGTCCCTCCCCATCTCTGTGCCCGTCTTTGGATGCTCTCTAAGAGCTTGGTGTCTTTCTCATACTGGGGTGTCCCAAACACGCTGCATTCAAGCTGAGGCTGGTGCAGAGCAGAGTGGTACAATCCCTCCCCTTGCCCAGCTGGCCATGTGGCCTGATGTGCCCCAGGCACAGCTGGTTCCCCTGGCTCCAGGGCACTGCTGACTCATACTGAACTTTCTGTCAAGCAGGATGCCAGGACACTTTTACAGCACTGCTTTCCAGCATCTCATCCCCAGTCTGTCCGTACATCCAGGGGTGCTCATTACAGGTGCACAATCTGGCACTTGCCCTAGTGCAACTTCATATGGCTGGTGGCTGCTCAGTCCTCTAGCTCATCTTCTGGTTTTCCATTCAACAGCAACAAAACTCCCATCACTACTATTACAGAAATACATGAGTCTGATACTGAAATCAAACAATGGCGTAAAATAATTAAGAGAACCTTTAGCTCTAGAACAAGTTATATTTTGTTAAGGGGAAACCATACTTTTAATAGCAATTCATTTTTGAGACTAACAAAATTTATACCACTGAACCTTTAGCACAAGGTTCAAATTCCACAACATATTTACATCTCTGTAACTTGGCCCTATATGATTAATTACTACAAAATGTAGACAATTCATAGATTTGTCACAATTTTCCATTAAGAACTAAAAACAAATAATAATTTTAAATTGTCTTTTATTTCCTATTAATTTTTATACTAACAAGTATCTACTAGAAAACAACTATTACAACCTATTTAGAACCTTCCATTTAAAACTTACATAGTAAATTTAAAATTTCTTTTAGATACAAACAGAATACTGGAAGTCATATTAAAAATTATGCTTTTCCTTCTTTTGAAGTAGAAGCTTTTGAATAAGAACGTCGTAGCATAGGTCAGTTTAAAACCAGAGAAATTACATGAGAGTATTCTGTAAAATAAGTATACACATAAAGCTCCACTTTTTTTTTTTTTTTTTTTTATTATAAGACAGACATCCTGATTCACTCAAGACAAACTCCTGTCTCTCATCTTTAGTTTTTCAATAGAATATACAAATATCCACTCCCACAGTCCTTTATTCTGAGGGAAAAGGGAACACAAATCTCTGAAGTATGGTTTTAGCACAAAGTCTCCGGGACAATTATCTCTAGCAATTAAATGAACAGCTTTCAGAAACTCTTAGTCCTACCATCTGTGAGAATCTGGCATGGGAACTGCACTGAGCTATGATGGCTGATTACTAGAGAAGACAGAAAAGCATCCAGAAAATATCCTTGTATAACTCGGAGAATTAGTAAAATTTAATTCAGTTTCCTTAGCAAGTCCTTGGATGACATTATTTTACGACAAGCTGTTGCAACACGTTTTCTGTGGGTGTCGCCACCATTCTCCTTGCATTTCATACCTGAAATAAAACCACTCTTGCTTAGAGAGACTGGAATACTGAAAGCAGAGCAAGGCATTTTGTGCCCTAGTTCAGGTCTACGCCTCAGGAAACCTCTTTCGGCGCACACGGGAGCGAGACAAGCGCTGGCGCCCAGCCCGGCGCGCTCTCCGCTCTGCCGCGGACCGGGCCCGGCTCGTCCCCGTCTCTGGAGCAGCGAGGTGGCCTCAGCCAGGCCGAGCGCCTCCGGTAGCCCCGCCCGAGCCGCCACAGCCCGGGCCGCTCCTGCCCGAGGCCACGGAGGCACGACCCTCCCGAGCTCAGGCGGGCCCGTGGAGCTGCGCCCTGCCCGCAGCGCCGGCGCAGCCAGCGCAGCCCGGGCTCACTCGGAGCTCCCGGCGCAGCCAGCGCAGCCCGGGCTCACTCGGAGCTCCTGGCTCAGGTCAGCGCAGCCCGGGCTCACTCGGAGCTCCCGGAGCAGGTCAGCGCAGCCCGGGCTCACTCGGAGCTCCCGGCGCAGCCGGCTCAGGTCAGCGCAGCCCGGGCTCACTCGGAGCTCCTGGCTCAGGTCAGCGCAGCCCGGGCTCGCCCGGAGCTCCTGGCTCAGGTCAGCGCAGCCCGGGCTCACTCGGAGCTCCCGGCGCAGGTCGGCGCAGGTCAGCGCAGCCCGGGCTCACTCGGAGCTCCCGGAGCAGGTCAGCGCAGCCCGGGCTCACTCGGAGCTCCCGGAGCAGGTCAGCGCAGCCCGGGCTCACTCGGAGCTCCTGGCTCAGGTCAGCGCAGCCCGGGCTCACTCGGAGCTCCCGGAGCAGGTCAGCGCAGCCCGGGCTCACTCGGAGCTCCCGGCGCAGGTCAGCGCAGCCCGGGCTCGCCCGGAGCTCCCGGCGCAGGTCAGCGCAGCCCGGGCTCGCCCGGAGCTCCTGCCCGCAGCCAGCGTCAGCCAGCAGGTCCCGCCAGACCCCCCCAGCCCTAACACATGCATGACACTTACACTTCAGCAGGACGTGCCTGCTGAGCACATTCAGAAACTGGCAAGTTCACCTGTACAGCCAGGACCCCACTTTTAAGAGGAACTGTACTCCTACAGGTAAACATAGTAATTTGTACACAATCTTTACACAATTACAGAATGTATTCAGTTGGAAGGGACCCTCAAGGATTATCGACTCCCACACCCAGCCCTGCATAGGCACCATCCCCAAGAGTCATATCACATGGCCAAGATTTTCACTTTAAGTCCTGCTACCCAAATGCACGACCAACTTTTGCACTTGGTTACTAGAACTCAGTATGATATTAGAATACAAAAATAAAACCATTCAGATGGGGATTTGGTGAGTCATGACTATTGCTGCTTTAACAGAGATTAAAATGTGTTTATTTAACATTGTACATAAGATGCATTATTATGAATGCCTGTCTTTCTGAACAGGCTCTGTACAGCTTACTTTCTGGTATAATGAACAAAGCACCAGCTCTCCCTGGCTGTTTCTGAACCATTAGATATGCAGTGACAATTAAGAGTTTGTAAGGTTATGTCAATTAGATCCAGTATTTTAACAGGCAGGCACATTTTCATTTATTTTGCCTTCATTTCTGCCACTTACTGTAAGGATGTGTTCTGTAGTCTTAGCAGTGTTAACAATGGCTCTGTGACTGGAACAGTGAATATATTATCAAAATTGTAATATAGGCAGATGTAATTGAAGCATTTATTTGAGCAAATACAGTTGCTTAGAAAGGGTCAGAAGTCACCCTTTATTCCCAGTTTTTTCACTTATTAATAAAAACAGACTTCCACTGTATTCTCTATTTTGTCTTCATAAAAGAAAATACTCTGGAATCAAAAGCTTGGCTTTACACAAAGCCAAATGCATTCTTAGACAAAAGAAGAGGACTGTAGCTACTGATGTTTTCTGTTTCTATAGGCTTCTAAAGGAACAGCATATTATGCTAAGTTGGTCTGTATCCTTTGAGCCAGGTTCAATTCCTAGGACTGTTAGCAAATAAATAATCCAGTATTAGTTACAAGTTTTTATTCCTCCAAGTAAGTTGTCAGCATTTCCAACAAACACAGTTAATCAGAGATTGTTACACACTATTGCAGAAAACGATGTCTCCATACATTTCATTATTAGGTGTAAAAACAAATAAATTATTATTTGAATGGTGATCTGAAAACTGTCTGAATAATTTTGGATGTAATAGAATTAAGTTTGGAAAATTTCATGTTAGCTAGATATCTGTAAAAACTGATACACAGGGACTCCTAAACCTGTACACAGACTGAGCTGCAATGGTACTATACCAGGCGCTGTGCAATATGAGAAAAGGTTGTTTCTGCAGAAGTAGGTGTCAAGTTAGTGTCTAAAGCACAGAACTGGCTCAGAGTCCCCCTCAATTTCAACAGAAAAATAACACGATATGCTTACTGTATAAGACTACATTTATTATAACTAGTTTGAAGATTTTCCAGTTTGTGATGGGTAACCTAACCCTAATTTGAAACTTGTCTTCTATTGCTGGTAGTGTATCAATTTAGAACAAAACAACTGAAAAGCATAATCCTAGATGTAAATCCACAGACACAGAGGCATTAACAACAATCCTGAATGCTCAGTCTAGACTGAAATTATTATAGGACTAAACCCCATGCACATGAATCATTAGATATGTACCAGCTATTTGTGGAATTAATGAAGACGTGATCACAAAAGATAAAATCCTCTGGGAACATTTTGACAATGCTTGTTGTTCAGAAGAAGGGGTAGTCAGTGATAACCCAGCCCAATATCTGCTTCACTATAGGAATGGGCCATGGGCCTTCCTAGCATCTTAACAAGTGTTCAGGATCCAAAAGCTGGGCATTTGGGTAAATACAGATGCTGCATCAGACCCCCACTCTTTTCTAAGAGGGAGGAGATATCCTTACAGAATTTGCAGCAGCTCCATAATACGACACACTCATTATACATAAATGACATGAAAAGTTTATTTCAGCTGCTGGAGGGAGAGGGAGGAAGTAAAGAGAGAATCGGAGCCCACTACAGATGTGAACATTTAATGTCAATGTTGAACACATGAGTATTTAACAGACTGACAAGTAACTTGTGTAGAAGAAACATCTCAAAGACAAATCAAAACTGGACCAATATAGAAGGTAAAACATGATTTAGGGGATTTGGGGAGATTTCTCAGAATAGGTATTAATCTTAGCAACACTGAGAAAGCTTTTAAGAGAGTTGTGAAAAAATATGAGAAGATTGAAGCTGTATAAATAAGAATTTGGTTTACTCTGATAAAAGATCAGAAAATTCCTTCCCAGTCTCAGAAGTAGAACAAGTTTCACCTCCTTATAAAAAGTCACAAAACCCAAGCATTTTACAGTCCTAGACTCAGCTTTATGCACTGCAGACGCACCTTAACATTTTGAGAATAACAATAAGCAATGAAATCATAATGTATATAAGAACTTGCTGTCTGGAAGGTATCATTTTCTCGGTTAAAAATGCTTAATATTAGGCCTAGATGCCTAAAAGTTAATCTCTGGTTTAATCTCCAACTCATTCCTAGAAAATGATGTCTTATTTTTGATAAATATTAATATTCATGTAAATTATAACTAGAAATAGTTTCTGCTCTTATATGTGACAAGGTTGTAATATCCTGTGAAACCTGTGAAATCCTAGGAACTGGAAGCAGTAAATATTGAAAATTGAGCCTTTAGCATTACAGTTTTATTGTTGAATCAACTCCAGTGCTTTTTTCTTAGAGTTATCTGGGATTGAAAAGTACAGTCAAAAAATATGATACTGCTAATAAAGAACTAATACACTGTTATTATTGCTGTTATTGTTGTTGAAAGTCCCCATTAAAACTGCATTTTTTAGTGTTACACTTTTCTCTGAAATGTATGGAGCCAGATGCTAGTGCACAGATACCAAAGAGGTGGACTGGAAGCACATAAACTTAACATTCAGCTATGAAGATGCTGCTAACATGCTTTGCTACATGGAATTTATAGCAGTAAGGTTTCTGTGGCTAGTAACTCTGCTCCTGGTGCCATGAAGAATTCTACTCTGTCTTTCCTAATGGTACTCTAAGCAAATGCCCTCAGGACACATGTACTTGGTGCCAGTGCAGGTCACAGCACTCTTTATGTTCTTCAGATACTGTGCCTAAATTATGACTGAGCCTACAGACAGCATTGCCACAGGACACCTCATCTCATCTCAAGACCTTGAGGGAACTGCACACAACATAAATGTCACGGTGTGCAGTCTGAGTTTGCCTGCTCCATGAGCCACCACAACACAGTATTCATCCTCTGGTGATGCAAACAAAAGCTATTGCAAAACTGAAGTGTCAGTGTGTGCAGAGAAGACTCCACAGTGCATGCTTGGACCCTACTTTTTCCTACCTTCTGTTAATCCACTTATCTCTTTAAAGAATGGAACGTGAAGAGAAAGACATTATATCTGTACTATATTATATAAAAATGTGAAATATGTAAATTTATTATCAGCACTCATTAAATATCCCAAATCTCTGGAGAAACTAAAACACCCCCAACTATTAACTAGCAATTTTGCAACAACTGTATTTTACGTACTGTTTCTTTCCGTGTGTGGTCTGTGAGTAAACACATATATTCTAAATTTTAATTAGAAGGATTTTCTTCACTGTGATTCTAAACTGCAAGATTTTAATACTCCAGGGTGACATGTGTCCACATGTTATTGCAAAATAACACTTTTTGTACCTTTATTTAGCTAGCATGCTGCATACTTCGTTTGCAGTTGAGCAGACTGTTCTGCTAAGAGAGCAATCCCTTTGTAATAGGGAGACCTTCATGGAATTCTGCTGGCTAAAAAATAAGTAGAACATGTTCAAGGATTCATAAGTGCTATTTCCATTATCTGTGACCTCCAATATTCAAGGTCCTGTCATATATTTCCTTCTGTTCTGTCAATGTCTTTCAACCCTCATTTCCTAGTTCACATTCTTAAGTAATTCTCCATCCTGAATCCCAAATTATTCTCCCTTCTCTTCCTATCCACATTTTTATTACCATTTTGCTGCCATATATGAAGTGAGTCCACTCCTGAATGACAGGTTTCCATTCTGTTCACCCTTAGAGATAAAAATATTTCATACTTTTTTAATGTGGAGAGCACATCCAAAATCAAAAGGTTACCTAAGAAGGTACATAAAGAGCAAATAAATCAAATAAAGGGAATACTGCATACTAAATCTGCTTTCTGTACCTTAGAATGCATAGCACTAATTAAATATCTCAGTGAGCAGTAGCATTTGTCTAGTCTCCTCTGAAATGGTGTCATTTACACTGCACCATCACCCGTTAAAACAAAATTAGCTCTTCATGTCCCCTAAAACATTTTGCCTGTCAAGAGTCAATCTGTTTGGAAACCTATCACAGAAAATAACTGCAAAGAGTAAAATCAACATTCCAACAATATTGTAAATTATGTAAGCTAACCAGAAACTAATTAGAAAAAAAGAGATGTTATGTAGAAACAACCCTGTCTTGACAGAAAGACTAATAAAAGGAAATGTCAAAAAAGGGCTGTTTATGTTATAAGAAGAAAAATATTCATTTTGATATACATTCCTTTTCTGGATATAATTTAGCACTATGAATTCAGAAGTTGAGATTCTAAATCTTGCAAATCTTTTTTAACTTGCTCAGTTAAAAAGACAGGTATCTCTATGGATTCCAAAGGAAAAGGCCCAGACTAAGTCTTTCCTGTAAGTTGAATGAGATTTGAACTAGTCTGAAATAGTGGTTCATAAACTTCATCTTTCTCTACTGCTTCTAAACTGTATCTTCTCGTTTGCTTTTTTGTAAGACAGATGGAGTTCTTAAAGAGCAACCTAAATTTGTGTGGCAATTACTACAGAAATTCCAAGAAAAACTGCAAACATATGCACTGAAAATAGCAAGAAATTTTGAATTTCTCTCATGTTTTAAGCAGCAGACCTTATGCTAGAGAAACTGATGCCAAAGATAAGTATCAGAGGTTTTTTGACTGCCCTTTTGCTATTTTCCGGAAGGTTTTCTCTACTCTAGTAATTCAGTATAGACTCACCTAAGGTGAAGAGACATCTATAAACTGAACTAGGGGCATAAAAAATGTAAATAAGCAGACTTAAGGGATCCTGATACAAGCAGACCACACAGACAGTAATTTAAAAGTTGAGATCACGGTCAGTAAGCCAAGAGGAAAACAGGACTGGTCGACAGACTTGCCTGGTGGGAGAGGCTTGGTTTCCAATCTCAAAGTACTAATTTTATGTTAAAGAGCTTTCAGAAAAAAAACTCAAAATGAATGAACAAATCAAAGGGGGAAAAAAAACCCCAAACAAATTCACAAACAAAACAAACAAACAAAAAACCCAACAAAATCAAGCAATCAACCAACCAAACCCCCCACACACAAAAAAAAAAAAAAAAAAACACCAACCAACCAACCAAAAAAAAACCTCCAAAAAACAAAACCCCAAACTAACTCGTTCAGGACTCCCCTTGCCCTTTTAGCCAGAGCATTCCCATACAGGAATTACTCTGTCGAGATTTTTACAGCAGTAGAGCTCTTCTGAATGTTTGCCTATTCAGATTCCCCAATCACCTAAACAAGACTTATGTCATTGCTAAAAAAACATGTGGTCTGCTATAGCAGTGTCTTTTTTTTATGTGCTGATTCCAGGATGACAGGATTGTGGGGTTTTTTTGTTTGGTGCTAGTTTTTGTCTGGCTGGGTATTAAAATTGGACTGATCAAATGTTTTAGAATGATTATGTTTTCGGCTTTCCAGACTTCTTTCCCTGTCAATGCAACAACAGAAATATTTGTTCTTGAGCTTAAAAGACACAATACCAGATGCCCATCTAAACTGTGATTAATGGGGCTTCATTAACGATTAAGTAGAGTAAAATAATCTTCTGGAAGGGAAAAAAGGAAGGAATGAAATAAAGAGTGGAAAGCAAGTGGAAATGGAAACAATCAGGTAAAGTAAGGGAAACAGGAACAAGATGATGTAGAAGAGTAAACTGAAGAACAAACTGTAGCACAAGGGTAGGAGTTTACAAGACTGATCAGGTATCCAAGAACAGCAGCAAATTATCCATTATCACTAAAGAAAAGTCCAGCACAAGTTGTATTTAGTCAGCAACCTAAAAGCATTTAGTTAAAATTGGACTTCGGTTTCCTGACAGGTACAAAATGGAATAAACTATTCAAAAAATCAATTTATGAATCAAAATTTTGAATCTAAAGCACAGGAATTTTGTAATTAACAACAGTGTGAACTGAAAGAAGTTCAAATCCTAGCAAGTTTTCAAGATATATTTCATAATATGATTTACAAAGGGTTGTTTCTTGAATCTTAGGTATCAGCAATAATTTCTTTTAATGCATTTAACAATTTTCTAACTAACAATACACTCATCCACTGAATCCACTGAAGTCAAACTGTAACTGCAGTAAACTGTGAAAAAATGAGAATTTGATAGCCACAATATGTTACTACTTGATTTTGATTTCTGGATAATACACTAATTAAATGATTCCTGAATGCTAACAACAAAGACAGAACCCTAAAGGTAATGAGCATATAGTGGTAAAATGCAGAATGAAGTGACAAGATGTGTATATCCTGAGTGCTTTAGAAAACGCAATAAGGAATGTGACTGAAGGAAAATTACCTGAAACATAATAATGTATTTTCCTATTATTAACAGACAAAATGAAGGCTAAAAAATGGTTTTCTTCTTAGAGTACCTTTTGTGAGACATCTCAATTACTAAATCTAATCAAAGTTTCTATACAAACTGAAAGGATAAGTATAGATTAAATGGGACAAGTGGGGAATACTAGGACACAGAAGACTGACTTTCTGGTCTCACATGCCAGAAGGCTGCTCCAAGTTATTATTCTATTCTAAGGATTGAAGCCAATGCTTTTCAATTCTGGGCTTTTTTAGACATACCAATAATTATCCTCAGTCTCTCTTCCTGCTTCACTACAGGCTAGGAAAAAAAGTTTAAATTTGCTTCAGTTTGATTACTATCCTAATAGGAAAATTACATCAGTTTGCCAGTGACTCTGTAGTCTTACAAAACACTTTTAACTATGTGTTTGCTGATTATTTTATGCCAAGACATGGTTCCCCTTTCCCTCGCTGTGATTTGGATACCTACCCGGCTAAACCCTACTTTGTTATGCAACTTGTGCTGCAACACTGAAGCAACTGTGTGTCCTTACAGAACATAAAAAGCCATCATTCAGAGTTGAAAAAAAAAAATAGATGGCAGTAGATTGGCCCCCCACTCTTTAATACTTTCCACCTACTAGAGAATTCAAGTGAAAAATTGTTCCACAGTGCACATTCCATCCTACTGGTATCCCCAGAATAGAAGTGTTTCAACTGTTCAGCACAGTGCATCACCAGGAATAAATACATCAAGCCAAGCAGAGCTTGCATTAGGTATTAAGACCTATTATTTCTGGGATACTCTGACATTCTGACATAGTATCAATACAATTACATTTACAATTGCTTTGAGTGCTACTGGGAAATGGTCTTGAAGCATGAACAACTTCTCACACATTCTGCAAGTCTCCCATCTTGAGCACAAGTCATTTAAACTTAACAAGAGGCTTTCTTTACCAAATAAACATTTCCTCATCTTTTTCTAACATGATAGTACATGGCAATGTTCTTCTTAGTACTTCTAGAGGAAGATTTTCTGATGGCCAAAAGATTTCTTTTATTACAGATTCAGCATGTTAACTCAACAGAAGATTTGGAAAAGATTTGCAAACAACTTTCAACTGCACAGAAAATCTGCTGCAAAGTGCCTTCTACCTAGTTCTAAGAAAGCTGCAAAACAAATTAACAAAATCACCTCCAACAACTTCTTGATCAATGTTTATCACTACTGAGGTTTTGCCAAAGAAAATGGGAGCTTTCCTACAGGGGTGCATCAAGCATTACAGAGGATTCACAGCTGGAAGTCAAGTATAAACTTTTCCTGAGAGAAATCTTGTGTTCTAAATACAATTATATTTTAACAATCTGCAATTACCTCCAAGAAAGTTCTGATGGTGAAATATGCTGCAAATGTAACAGAGAAAAAAGCTTTGGATTCCTTGCTTTTTGCTCATATTTATTTTGATGTAGGTCAGATTTGTAGAATTGAAACCATTAGAGTGAGAATAGGATGGAAAAATCAAAATTTCTCTAAAACACAGGACAACAGTGAAGAAGCATGTGATAAACTAAAACTGCATTATGTAACAAAAAGACAGATTGACAGAACAGAGAGAGAAAAACAGACAATAATGAAAGACAAAACAGATACTTCAGATGCCAAATGCATAGATGATGTCTAATAGATGCCTGTAATGACAACATCTATAGTACAGGAAGTTGACATCTGTACTAATAATTTGCATAAACTTTCTTTATCCTTGCAGGGATGCAACCTCACAATTATTTAGAAGCATCTACATGAGTAACATTAGCAGCATTTGGTTGAGGGATTGTGTCAAATGGTCAGGAGGAAGCTGTGAGTAACCACAAGGTAACCTACCACAGCTTTTGTAGTGCAGCCAAAGCAGCAGAGAAAGACAACATAATATGTAGCTGTCATCGAATGTAAACATAGCCCACAAAAATATAAGTACATAATTTAATCTTCTAATCAAATATTTAGCTTTCATCTATCTTAGAAAAAGAAAAGGTAAGGACACGGGTGAAGAATAAACCAATCCCAGCTGTAAGTGGAAATTATGTACAAGAGAATAGCAAGGGAAAGCACACACATATGGCTGTGCCCTTTATGACACTAATCATGACTGATATCAAAGTTAAAATGCACTAACATCAGGAAAACATGTTTTAAGGTATCCCAAGGGTTTGCAAGTGCTCATCAGGTCTGCATGAGAGGATGAGCAGACAGGCCAAGACAGTGTAAGCATGTTTGAAAGGTCAAAAAAGGGCAAAGCTATACAGACTGCAGCTGTAAGTGCCCCAGAAAGGCTCTCGGGGTCACACAATGAGAACTGGATCCACTTCCTCTTCCAGTTTCATTTATTATGCAGGCTACTAGCAGAATTTTACCAATAAACAAGAGAACCTTTCCAAATAAATAGCAGTCTGTATTAAGGACCACTGTCATTCAGTTGTCTTAGTTTGGTTGGACAACTACAACTTACTATTTTAAAGGCAAAATCAATACAGGCAAATTCAATACTTTAAAGCCAGTTCACTGCAGGATGCCTTCTAAAGATAATCTTTGGTAGAGACATAAAACTATGATACTTTGCCTCGAAGTATAACAGAAAATGGTTAGAGACTACATAGTTTAGCACGTGCCCATTAGGACTAGTCAAATCTAATGAACTTTAATTCCCACACTGAGTGCAGTATTATCATTAACTGGTCCCACTAACTGAACTGACCCAACAGCTTAAAACAAGTCAAAAAACAGGTGAGCAAAAATACATTAACTGACCATCGACATCCCCCAGGAGTCACACTGTGGGGACAAAAAAGAAACACTTCCCCACATTGTTCATTGTTCCTTTACCATGCCATCCTTTCTTACTATATTTTTCTTATATTTTGAGTGACACAGAGCACAAATAAACAACATTTGTAGGTTTTCTCATATATCTTATTCTGGCAGTGGTTACAGTGTACACAACAGGGAAGAGTCTTGGAAGAAAGCTCTTGGAGGTTGGGGCGTTTTTTGGGTTTTTTTTGCTTGAAGAGCCACATTTCCAGCTGTACTATACAGTTTCATTGATAGTCACTGGCTCAGAATTCTAGTGCACTTGTTTGTTTATTTGTTTACAGATTCACTTGATTTGGGGTTACTTTCACTTTGCTAAGAAATTTTCACAGATTTCTCTTCCTATTCTGCTTGTCAGTATCCCAAACCACTCATTCACTGTCTACAGATTTTTGATTCCCCAGTTGAAAGGAAATCTTTCATTATAAAAGGATTAGAAGAAAAAGACAAGTTTCCAGTAGCTGAGGTCTCTTTATTATCTTCTCTATAATTCCAAAATAAGCTTCCAGACAGCTGCCAAGATGTTTGCTTTCCTTCCAACAAGAGACCAAAAAGGTGGCTAACCTCAAGCTTGTGGATGGTGTTACATGGCTCTTGCCACAATAATTAGTCACTTGTGAAGAGCATAAACTAGCAAGGATCTGCTCTGCATGAACTACATAACTAGAAATACAATATAATGTAACATTATGTTACTTGCTTTCCAAATGAAATAATGCATTCCTAGTTACAATAATTCTGTTAGCAATATATATATATGCATATTATATACATATTTACCTAAACACATGCACAAATATATATATATATATCTGTATGAAACAACTGTATTATCTCACAAATCCTACACAACCTTTAAATTACTTATGGGGTAAATATATGAGTTCAAAAGTATTGGTCACAGGGCACATAATTTCCCTGTTTATAGCAGTTGCCTAGATGCTAGCACAGATATTGCATTGTACTGAAACCAACAAAAAGGCACATTCACAGATACAGCTTATTGCCTTTTGTCTGACAGAATAAAGCAACAGCATAGGAATTATTTAACATTCTGCCAGGGAGGGGGTGGAATCTAAAAATAAATACTGTATTTTGCTACACTTAGCTAGCAACCTGATCATCTCCAAGAAATTATAACTCCTACAGAAGAATATCAATGATGAAAATACCAGTTAATTTTCACATAATATCAACTACAAATAATCTTATATTATAAATACCAGAGGTATTATTCCACATATTCATTTATTTTAAAGTATACAGATTATAGAGGACACCAATTCAGCTACCAAATTTCACAGCACATCAGCTTGTACAAGTCTAGATGATCGGCATGCAGCACTTACTTTCTTCTACATACAATCAGCTGTGCAGAAGAGATAATTATGTGGTATCCCAGCCCACTCATGTTAGAGCTCCTCTTTCTGGTGAAACATACTCCTAAAGCACAAATGGGTTCCCACCTTATCACATCAGAAGCACACACAAAAGCATATTTTAAAAGATATCCACTGGTTAAAAGTAGGTACAAGCATGGGACTTCCTGCTGGAGAAGTAGCCCACCAAACATCTTTTGGGAACCTTAATCAGTGCTCCTCTTTAGGGAGAGAATCGCTTTAGGCAAAACTTCCTTTTCTTGGCAGATGTCACAGGTCAATCAAAAGCACCATTCCAGGTTTTAGTAAAACAGAAGACCTTTGACTTCACAGTACAGTCACTTGATGCAGCTCTCTTCAGCACAATCTAGGAAGGAAAGGATTATTTCATTTATGTGGAATGAGGCTGGAAAAATGCAAATATCCCTTAGTGAAGGAACAGTCAGATGTATCCCATCTCTGCCCATGAAAAGCTGCCCATAATCTGTATGGGCTTGTGGACAGCACTGAATTTCTACATCAGCAGTAGACTCTGTGTGATTATCCCACAAGCGAGAGAGATTCCCTCCTGGCTACTTTTATTTCTGGGTGCTTATAGCATCCCAGCTGCTGCATAGTGCTACAGCAGATGAATGTGAAAAGAGAAAACTCTTGGTGCTTCATATGGATTGCTGCTCTATTATTCAGAATGGCAGGTATAAAGCTATTTACATCTATACCTGAAGAGAAGTAACTTCCAGAGACATTCCAGTATCATAACAGCTTGGTACCAACAAATTCAGACTGAACAATATGAAAAAAAAAAAAAAAAAAAAAAAAAGCAGAAATATTCTGCTTAAACTTTAAAGATGCATGGGTATTATGTCCAAAATTATTCTCAGTCACTGTTGGGATCTGTTGGCTAAGAATACTTAGATATCTAAGACATCCACTTTAACTGTTGTCAGGCATTTATTTCCCATCATCCTAGCAAAAATAAAACACAGGTTTATTATAAACTTACTTTTCCTCCTTTTTTTTATTAGACTTGCCACCACTTTGCTACATCATCTTCATGAACTTTGAGTTCTGTGTATCACACCACCTACCAAGTAAGTACACACAGAAAATGAAATTGGAAAGAACTTTGAGGTTATTCTGTTAGTCTTCTTACAGGATTTCTTGGGTACTCCTTCACTGTTTCCTCAACCTCTGACTGAAACACCTTCTTCAAAGTCTCAAGTGAATCAGTGCAAGTTACACATGTGGAAATCTAAATGTCCAGGTTCACTTGTATGTCGTACAGTGCACAGTCATCTCATTTTCCTTACCTTCATTGTAAAAAAGTAAGGTTGTTAAAACATTTGGGTATTTACCTTTCCTGTATTAAACAAATCAGAGTATTATTCCATAAAACACACCTTGCTCATTACCTCATAGGAAAGCTCTTACATTTATGTGCTTTACTAGTGCTAAGTTAACATAATTTACACTATCCTGATAGATGCTTCTGTATTATTTTATTAGAATATAATACAGTAATGACACGCTGACTCCCTGACATAATACCCAGATGCTAAGGAATCACACTCGCAGATTTTGTAAATCTGACTGGCTCTGAGCCAGATACTAGCTACAGGAAACATAAACACTGTTAAGCAACTGTGAATGTGACGTGCCTTTACACTTCAGGAGTGAACGCAGAGCAAACATTTTCTCATACATAAGTGAAGATCAGTTTCTGAATTTACTAAATCACCTCCACATTTCTGTGTTTAACTGTAGCGCCATTTTTTCTTCTGACCAGATGATTATGGCAAATTTATTTTACTTCTGCTTATTATGTAACAGCAATAATTAATTAGCCGGTGCAGAATGAGATATTTATGACTCTAATATAAGGATACAATGTAAAGAAATACAGGCCTGGTGGAACAGGAGAGACTTTGAGAAGCACAGGTGCAAGATTGCATGATAATATACTATACAGGCTTGGGATAATAGTAGAAAGATTTTCCCCTCAATTATGTATTAGTTAAAAGATATAAGCAAGTTTAATTAGTCAGCAAGAAGCCTAGCTTATTAAATTCTTTCAGGATAATGTTCAGTGACAGTTATACATAACCCACCCAATAGCGTATAACTATGCGTAACAGTTCCATTAATCTCCTTACTTAGAGATGTTCTGGCTGGATCATCCTCGCTCATGGCTGAGCCAATACCTTACTACCAAGAATGGCTCAGCTTAAGTCAATAAGCTAAAAGATGTACAACATTCAAGTGCTAAAAGAATAACAAATGCAAAACCTGAATGCTTTCAGATACTCTAGAATCTTAGTTGGACTGGAATCTGCAGTAATTAATTTGGCTCAAGAAATATAAAGAAGTGCTAGAGCACTAGATGAGGAAAAATTGTACTACTTAAATCCTACCAGTTTTATTGCCTATTCACTTACCCACCAAGGCGTCTCTGGAATGCAATACTTTTCATATTTTCTTGGAACCACAAAATGGTTTGGGTTGGAATGGACCTTAAAGCTCATCTCATTCCAACCCTATGCCATGGGCATGGACACCTTCCACTAGACCTGGTTACTCAGAATCCCATTCAACCTGGCCTTAGACACTTCTAGGGATGGCACAGCCACAGCTTCTCTGGGCAACCAGTTTCAGAACCTAATCACCCTTGCAAAAAAAAATTTCTTCTTTATGTCCAACCAAAATCCGCTTTCAGTTAAAAACCATTGCCGCATGTCCTGTCAGTATAAATCTTGGGGAAAACATAAAAAAACAAAAAAACAAATGTTTCTCTATCTTTCTTTCAAACCCCCTTCATACAGATCAAAAAGCTGAACAATCTCAATTCTTTCGGCCTTTTTTCACAGCAGAGGTGCTCCAGTCTGCTAATCATCTTTGTGACCTTCTTTGGACCTGCTCCAAGATCCCTTGGAATGCTGGAGACAGATGCAGTACCTTCACATGGGGTCTTACCTGAGTGGAGCAGAGGGGCAGAATTACCCCCCTCAACCTGGTGTCTCACTTCTTTTCATGCAGCCCAGGACACAACTGGCTTTTTGGGTTGCAGGTGCACACTGCCAGACCATGGCAAATTTTTCATCCACCAGTACCCCAAGTCCCTCTTCTGCAGCACTGCTCTCAAACCATTCATCCCCCAGCTTGTGCTGATAATGGGGATCCACCTGACCCAGGTGCAGGACCTTGCAGTTGGCCTTGCTTGACTTCAAGCAGCTTGCAGATCCTCAAGGCTGTCATGGCCCCCCCTGAATGGCATCGCCTCCTTTTAGTGGATCAAGTGAATCACTCACCTTGAAGAATTTGTCTTTGTTGTTTATAAGTGCTGTGAGGAATCCTTGAGATTCCAAGGAAAGAAGTTTAGGGCATCTATTCCTCTGAAAAATAACCAGTGGCTGGCAAAGACAACAAACTCAAGAGAATAACAATTGCAGCAACCTAATTTAAAAGGAAAGCCACATTACATAAGCTTAATTTGAAAATCCTGCACTTTCTGCTTTAGAAGTCCTTAACGTCATGGGGTCTAACAAGGGAAAGAACCTTGCTTCCCAACCCAAGAGTAAAGTAATTGCTCAGGATTTCTGCAAATGTAGCAACACAATAAACATTACAACTATTAATATCCATACATGCAAATGATGTAAAAGGAACTAAACACACTGATGAAACAGCTCAAATAGCAAAAAATCTACAATTCTTCAAAACGCTGCCTTCCTCCCTACAGGTGCATAAAAATATTCACCCTTTCTTACCCATGCAACATATTTTCAAAATTAAGTTTAAAAGATTACTGTATTATGACAGTAAAACACTTGGTATCACTCATCATGACTTTACTAGAGTGTTCTTGCTTCAGTAAGTGTACTTACAGAACTTTATTAGAAAGCTATTTTCCCCTTCCTGAATACTGTGTTTCTGCTCTTCTTTTAGAATAATACTTCCACTCTTTCTGCCATCAGTGCTGAACATCTCTGATCCTAGGCCTACATTCTCTCTCTCTGCAGTAACCTGCAAAACCATTTGAATTCCATAGGAGTAGAAAAAGGTTATCTCAAAAGTTAAATTACTTCAGAACTCACCAATTTTTATTTCACTTTAGCCTTGTGCCTTGTCTTCTCTTCCTAAAGGCTTTTTTTTTTTTTATTTCCCTTTTTCAAAGGAAGCAAAGCCATGGATTTTCCTTTAGTCAGATCAAGGTTCAGACCATAGCAGTGAAATAAGAACCCAGATTTTGCCAAGGTGTAAACACGTCATACAGCATGCCTGTGGTACCGTAGCAAAGGCTGCTTCACCAAGCCACGTTTACTCTTCTGTGTAACTCGGCTCATTGCTCACCCTGGAGCAGCAGACCCGTCCTAAGGAGGTTTGCTCATTCTGCACGATTGTTTTGCCACGCAAATCTCGCGCACACTGGAAGAGGAAATCGGCTTTATAGCGACACCTTCAAACAGGCTGAGCGGCTTTGCAAACCCAGTGTGCCCCATCGCAAATACATCGCCTTCCAAGGAGCAATTAAAGCAGAGCGCAAACACCCTGATGAAGTTCTGTCCCCGGTGACCTTCCCGCGGCGCCGGTTGCAGGACCAGCGGGAAGCTCCCGCTGCACGCGCCCCGAACAGCGGCAGCCACAGGTACCGCGGCTCAGCGGGCTGTGCCCCGCACACCGCTCCGGGCACATCCCGGCCCCGCACACCGCTCCGGGCACATCCCGGCCCCGCACACCGCTCCGGGCACATCCCGGCCCCGCACACCGCTCCGGGCACATCCCGGCCCCGCACACCGCTCCGGGCACATCCCGGCCCCGCACACCGCTCCGGGCACATCCCGGCCCCGCACACCGCTCCGGGCACATCCCGGCCCCGCACACCGCTCCGGGCACATCCCGGCCCCGCACACCGCTCCGGGCACATCCCGGCCCCGCACACCGCTCCGGGCACCCCCCGGGCCCGCACACCGCTCCGGGCACCCCCCGGGCCCGCACAGCGCTCCGGGCACCTCCCGGGCCCACACAGCGCTCCGGGCACCCCCGGCCCCGCACAGCGCTCCGGGCACCCCCGGCCCCGCACAGCGCTCCGGGCACCCCCGGCCCCGCACAGCGCTCCGGGCACATCCCGGCCCCTTACACCGCTCCGGGCACCCCCCGGGCCCACACAACGCTCAGGGCACCCCCGGCCCCGCACACCGCTCTGGGCTTCCCACGCTCGGCTCGGCCCGGCCCGGCCCGGCCCGGCCTGCGCACCCGCCGCCCGGCCCCTCTCTCCCCAGAACGCGGACAAAGCGGCCACAACGCACCTGCTCCCGCGGCGGGGGCGGCGGCGGAAGCTCCAGGTCTGCCCGCCCCCATCTCTGCGCCCGCCGCCTCTTTCCCTGAACCGATCGCCCTGCTTGCTCCAGGCCGGGCCAGGTGCTCCGGCGTCCCGGGGTCTACCTCCGGCACGGGAGAGCCTGCGACCGCCGCGCTCCCACATTCATCAAGGGAAACAAACTCCGTGAGCCTCTGGCCGCCGCTGCCCGCCGGGCGTATCCGCGCTGTAAACAGGCCGGAGGGCAGTCCAGGCGCCGGCCGCCCCCGCCCCAGCACCTGCGCTCGCCCCGCCGTGCCCCGCGCTCACCGTAGAGATGTGCGGAGGCTTCGCCCTTCCTCGCCATCGTCTCCCGCCGCCCTCCGCGCTGGCACTGCCGGGGCACAGCCAGGGGCCCGGCGCCTCCGCCCGCCGCTCAGCGCGTTCTTTGTTGCCGTGAAGGCATGAGAGGCGGCGGCGGCGGCCGGGCAGCCTCCGCTCCGCTCTGCCGCGGCCGCCCGCAGCACCGCCCGCACCCCACGCCCACCCTCCCGTCCCGCCGGCTCCGCGGCGACGCCTGCGCCGACCCGCGGGGGCGGTGCCGGTGCCCGGGTCGAGAGGAGGGGGAGCGCAGGCGGAGCGGCCGCGCCGCGGGCCGGCGAGAGGAGCCGGGACGGGCCACGCGTCGCCAACTTCGCTTGGGCCCGGCGGCAACTTCGGCATCCGGCGAGAGCGGGGCCGGACCCGGCGGGGCCGTACCTGGCTGCGCGGTTTCCATCCTCCCGCACCAACCGCCGCTGGCCGCAGCCGGGTGCGCTGCCCGTCTGTGCCCCTGCCGTGCGCGGAGCCCGGAGGTGTTGCCGCTGGTGGGGAGCGGCCGGCCGGCCCCGGAGCCGCTCGCCGCCCGCCCGGGCCCCGCCGGGACGCAGCTCCCTTGGCGGAGCTGTCCGTGCCGCCCGTGCTGAGCGCCGGGCCGGCTGGGCCGCCCTCGGCAGCAGCCTCGTGCCCAGCAGCCGGCACGGGCTCCCGGGCCGCAGGACGGCCACGCGTTCTTACGTGCTCAGCGACAGACGTGCGTCCGTCTCCCGACGGGGGGAACTGTGTTGGTTCTGGGTTGGCGCATTTTCATGATTCAGTCAAAAAACACAATCAGTACTGAGAAATACGTATTTCAAGTCATAAACTTTCCATCAGTTGATATCCTCCCCCATGCGTTTTATCTGAATGGGGCAACGGCCACTTAGTCTGACTGCTGAAAGTCATACAGCACAAAATATCCCTACAGCAAAAGGCCACTATACGCAGATGTCATGATGCTATTAGTCTGTTGTCACTAAGTCCAACACAAAGAGTATTCGGTAAGGGAAAACATTCTGAAATGACAGAAGTACACCTGGCGGCCATTACTTATATTTTCAGATGTGAGCCTTAGAGGAAAAGTTACTTTCCAAGGCTTGCAAATAAAGGTATGCTTTCAAAAATTTGCTCAAGACCTCAAAAGCACATGGCTCATTTATTTATGAGTAAATTAATGCCTATAGATCATGGCAGTTGTTGCTATGCTTGTATGGAAATATAAACCAATCACCTGTGCACTAGTGAAAGTATGTTTTTCTTACATACATGATCTGTGTATCATCAGGTCTTGTAGATGTAGCTGCCTTGGCTAGTTTCAAGAAAACTAAATCAGGCATATGTACGGCCTTATCCATCCTCCTAGAGGGCTCAGTTCAGGTTAGTCACTCCAATAATTACTGAATTTCACATACGTAGTTTTATCTGCTAGTAGTGGAAATACTAGGGGGAGTCAGTCATCCTATTCCCCCCCAGCCCATATATTGAATTGTTAGAATTTATACTTTTAAACATTATATTTTCAAATGAGTACTTGCTTCCTTCAGTCATCCCACTTCATCAGAGTATTACCTGGGCAGAGGTTTATGATTCTGTGCACTGCCTGTGATCTACAAATTTAACAAGAGTTCCTTGTTAACCTCATCCCCCTATCCTCTAGGCAACTTACCTAACCTAGCAACCCAGGATGCCTGTCTGTGCTCCAGGAAATGGACCTCAAGTAAATACCTAATGTGGAAAAGGGTTGACATATTTTGCTATCTAAGAAGAAATTCTTATTTCATCTCAGTGATGTGGACTAGGAAAAAAATTCAGACAATCTCACCTACAGAAGAAAGAGCTTCTGGTGTCAAAGACTGAGTCAAACATGAGAAAAGTGGCATAGGACAGCTTTGTAAGAAGGAAGGAGGTGTACTAATGTTTTCTGGCTCATTCTGATAGGCCATGGCAACTTAAAGGTAGCAGGGCATGACCAGATTTGATAGTCAGAGCTTAAGTAGCAAACTTGAGTTCTACAGCTCAGTGTTCTTCTGCTCCCCTTGTGCAGAGAATGTGTCTATACACAGTGTATTGGTTTGGCATGGCCTTGCACTGGCCTTGGGCCAGTGTCAATCCACAACAATAGCCTACCTTCAAGAATGAATATTGGAATCTCAACAATAAAATACACAGGTAATACATGTAGTATAGCCTGTTGTACAAATAAATATATAAAATACATAAGTATCACATATGATATATATATCATATATATAGTACAGAGCATATACAATGCCTATCTTTTGTCTATATTACACAGTTTATGTTAAATAGTATTTATATCCTCCAGGAGAAGAAGTAACTTTTGACTTGGTTCTGACTACCAGAACCAAGGATTAACTTAAAAATACTCTAAAATAAGAGAGAAAACTTGCTAAAAATAATTCAAAAGGTTAGAACAGTGCTAAAAACTACAAGACATCTATTCAGATAGATAGAAGGCTATGTAAGGAGACCACTTTGAGACACAGCAGACCATCTTTGTATATTCATGTTTCTCCAGAGAGCCTGAGAAAGGGCAGAAGCAAGTCACCAGGACTAGACAAAATTAAAAGGGCAGTAGCTATAAACAAGGAAGAATATTCCTATATTCCTGTAACCTATCAAAATAGGGAATGGTTGTGTTCAAGTGAGTAAATGATAAAGGATCACAAAATCCACAGATACATTTCCAACATTATAAACCCTCAGGTTTGCATCTTATCAGGTGTAAAGTCCCAGTTTGCCTGCAGTTTATTGAGAGGCAGTTTGTTTCTTGTCTTTGTCACTGTTATCTTTGACTGTCAAGTTTGTGTCTCATCCCTGACTCCCTTACCATTTGTCAGTCAGGTCTCTGTCTCTTCATGTTCTTGGTTGTGGCTTCCTCTGTTTCTGCACTGCAAAGTTTCATGATCAGATATCCCTAAAGAAGCACACATGTTCATTTCACATATCCTTATGAAAAATACTTTTTAAAAATCTGAAAACTAGTCAAAAATTTGTTAAATTGGTAGGGTCACCCATGGAATCTCAAAAGCTTGTATGTTGGGACACTCATTCTGGATACTCATCAAAGATTTAAAACAGGAGAGGAATACTGAAGTGGGAAAATTTGATGCCAATAGTTACGGGGCTGAAAGAATTTCAGGTAAGTTCAGGGCAAATAAAATGTAAAATGACATGGACAAGGGGTGCAGAGAAATAATTATGTACAAAGATGAGCTTTGAGTTGACCATTACATTCCACATCCTGTTATCAGAGATAATATTTGAAAATTTTCACTTCGGTGTTCAGAGGTATTAAAAAAAGTGTAACAGAAAATCACACAAAAAGACCACAGAAGTTATACTTTTATCTTTTTGCAAGAACATGAGTGACTCTATGATTCTGATTCTTTGACACAAAGCTAAGACATTGCAGAAAGTACTCAAAGATGATTATTCAGCTCAGAAAAGAAATTGCTATGGGGATATCAACACTTTTTCTTTAAATTAAATCTTTGATCCAAAGAGGATGACTGCCTCAAAGATGTTATGTTTGAATGTGCCTGTTTGAATTCCAGTAGTAGGGGCCAAAAATGAATTTAGCAGATGTCTGATTAAAAAGAAGCAACCTGAAGTGGTTCTTCATAGTGTAGTAACTAAACTGTGGCTCCCAACACATTTAAAAAGTAACCAGTCAAGTTAATGGAAGAGACATCTATGAAGCATTATCAAACACAAAGGTATCACCTCCAGCTCAGGAAACTTGTAAATTGAAAAATGTTTGGAGTGTAGAAAAAAAATTAGAAAAAAAAAGAGATAAAAATTATCACTATGTTATTGGTAAATTATCTGTTCTGGAAGCATTTCCTGACCATTCTTCATTGCACTGCCATAAACTGGATACTATGCCAAATGGGTCCTTGGTCTCACCTAGTCCAAGTTTCAGCTATTCATGTTGTAAAAGGCCTCATTGTTTGTCACATGAATGTTAGATGAAAATCTCAATCGCCACTTCTTGTGCTTGTATTCTCCTTCCAGAATCTCCAACCCAAGATTCCTCCCGTTCTTAACTTTTTCTCTGCATGTGCCTCAATAGGGCTATAATCTCAGCTAGTGTTTCTAAACTTTACCTTATACAATTCAACAACAAGCAACAGCTATAGTCATTATTGAATTCTGTCCTTATTATACAGGCATAAGTTCTGACAGCTGTTGTAGAAACTGAACTCTTGTCATTTAAGACATTGTTTTGTCATTTGCTGCACTTACTAAAAATAAGTATACACGTTTTCCTAAAAAATTAGTGTCTACTAAATGCTGCAAATCAAAAATTAAAACTTGAAAGCTTTCAAATGAGATCAGCATATTTCCTTATATATCATCACAACATAGTGTGGTGATGATAGCTAAACTGAGGAATCCAAAGATAATGTGTACACACAAACTGTTAAATAATATATAGACAGAAAATTGACTGTTCAGTATGGAAATTCCCACACTCTATTCGGAAACATGACCCTATATAAAATGGAACACAAAATGCAGACTTTGAGTGCTGGTATTTAAAAGCCCCACTACAGCTTTACATTCCAAAGGTATGGTATACATGAAACAGGAACATACTGAATCTACAAAAATACTTAAGCAACACGTAATTATAAATTATACTTATGTCTTTTACTCAATTACCCTTAAAGTACAGAAAAAAAATTTCTACTGATATTAGAGTGAAAAAGCAGCAGTCCTGAATCAAAGCTGCCTACATGCCTCCCTTAGGTAATCACTTGCAATCACAATAGTATGAAGTCTACAAAACATTGCAATCATCTCCTTTCAGACAGTTGATAAATATGTCTGGAAATAACCTTTATATGGTTAGTTTTCTATCAAACTGTTTCTTTGGTATTAACTACAAAATCAGTACTCTCAACTATCACAAACAAAAAAAGCAATTAAGAGCCAAACATAAAAAGGCAACAATGATGAAAAAATATTTGTTGCATGTTATTTGGTATTATTATGCAAAATAAAACATTATTCAAAATCCAGCTTCCAGAAAAATATTTTGTAAATTCTGTTAAAATTTCACACCAAATAAGGAATTAACAGAAAAATCAATGGCTGCCATTTTTCTTGAAATCCTTGTTTTAACAAACCCCTAAAAAATACTGCTGTGAAACAGTGAAACAATGATATCCAAAAGCGTGTGCTTTTACGCACCACAGGTAATTTCCAAAAGCATTGCTCTTCCTTTAAAATACAACCGGAATTAAGAGCATTTACAGGCACATTTTATGTAACTATCAACACGGTAACAATTCCCGTGAGCCAGGCCCAGTCGCTCTCAGCTCCTCGCACAACTCCGAAACACGAGTTTATGATTCCCCGAGGCGCAAATCACAGTAAAACTGCTTACACTGGCTTTTCTGCTAGGAGGGGAATGATGTAGGTGATTGGAGCCAGCCTAGGACACTCGGCAAACAGGCAGCAAACCGGCCACGTTAGGGCACGGACACTGCCGCTGCTCGGGCCGGGCGGGGCGCGGCTGCTCTCGCAGGGCGGCCGGAGGGGAGTGACCAGGCCGGAGAAGAGCGACCCGCCCGAAGGGCAGCGACCCGGCCGGAGGGGAGTGACCAGGCCGGAGGAGAGCGACCCGGCCAGCGCTGCCCTCGCGGGAGCGGAGCGAGGCGGGGCGGCCCGTCCCGCCCAGGGCTTCCCGCGTGGCACCGCCCCGCCCGCCCGAGCACCGCCCCCGAAGCCGCTGCGGCTGCCGCGCACTCCCGCCGAGATGGCTGCGCTGAGGGCGACGCGGGTGAGTGGCTGGGGCGGGCGGGCGCTCGGAGGACGCAAGGCTCGGGGGAAGGCGCGGGACGGACCGAGCCGAGCCGAGCCGGGCCGAGCCGAGCCGAGCCGAAGCGAGACGCTGCCGGCGCTGGCGGCCGAGGCAGCCCGGGCGGCGGGGAAGGGCCGCCGTGTGGCAGAGGGCGAAGGGCGGAAGAGGCAGGGCCAGCCCGCGTTCCGCCCGCCGTGGCCGTCGGGACAGCTGCGGGCAGAGGGGCTGCCCCGCGGGGACAGCCGGCGGGGCTGGAATTCGCCCGCTGTGCTGCTTTTCCTGCCTCGCAGTATTACCCGAGTTTATTGCCTTATTCCTCACGGTTCGAGTGGGTATTGCCATCTCATGTTCTTCAGTGGAGTTACTGCACAGCCCTGGAGTTCCTCATGTGGCAGAGGCCGCGTCTGGCACCTCCCGTTTAACGGTGGAGACAGCTTCAAAACACCGGGGTTAGAGTTCAGAGCATTTTATCCAATGCATTTTCTTTAGCCTACGTAGCTGTACTACCTATGTTAATTTTTTAAAAATATGCGTGAAATACAACAGTTGGTTTTCTAAAGTACAAACTTTCTACTGTACTGAACCACCAAAAACCTCACAGCTTCAAACTAGAAAATAAAAACTATTCAAAACACATTTATCATTTACACATGTCTTTTTCTGGATTCCCTATTTCCAGGGGCATTCTTGAGTCTGAATTCCTTGAAAGGCCCTTCACAGCCTCCTTAGCAGCAGTGTTAGTTTGCCCCAGATTGATGCAGCTTGGCCACGGCTCACAAGTGTTGCTGTGAGAGTGAGGGAAGACGTCTCCATCTGAAGTTGGTATCTTATGGATCAAAAGTAATGCTTTAGGCAAAGGAAGCCCATAGGGAGAAAATTATTATTTCAAGTTCAGCCTTCTGACATGTTGTCCCAGCAACAAACTGCTCTTAATAATTCTTTTCGTTTTTGCCCTGAGATACGTGAGGGAGAATCAAGCTTATTGTTGTCCCACAGAACCTGCCAAACTGGTACTATAGTTCTTTTGGCATCAAGGTAATAAAGAGATTGCATCCCTTTTGTGAGTAGCCTTGTCATACCCTTTTCCTGACAGCACATTCTTCCAGTGTCAGTCACACTACACTGATGACTATATTTGTAATTGCAACAGAGTTTATACAGTAGTGCAAGGAAATGCAGTAGGAGTTGCATCTGAATTTGTCACTGAATCTAACTGTTCCTCAGAGTCAAGCAACAGGAAAGTTGAAAAGTAGATACATGGTCATCCAAATTCTTACATGTAGCAAACCCTCATCCTTTGTCACCCATATCAGCCATGCAGGTTCCAGTCCATATTTGTTTGTGGGAGTATTGTTGAGCTTTTCCAGAGTAATCTTCAGTGTTACTTTGCATACTATATCACAAGAGACGTAAGTTCGCTGGTTTAAATTTTACAACTTCTTCCTTGTAGGATATCACTACTTTGTGCATTAGTTTGAATCCAGTACTTTTCCAAGTTTAGGAAAAACCTTTTGGTGGCAAAGCTATGCCTTAATCTATCAATGGCTGCTCCTTAAAAAAAGAAAATAAAAAAAAATTACAATCATCTGACTTCTTTTCAACCTCATCTTGTCTTTTTTCCTGAAAAAATAAGGTGTAAATAATTCTGAAGAATCGAGGTCATTCTAGATTTTTTGTGGTATTGTTTTGTTTTTTAACATGAGACATAGCAGTAACAGAAAACATAGCAGGATACTGTTTTGCAATGTCTATTGTTTCTAAAAACTTGAAATTAATACTGTATTACCTACTACCAAATGCAATCCTGAACTATTAAGAAATTGACATTACCAGCACAGTTTGCAAATATGTTATAGCCTCTCCCTCTTCTGTGCCTACTAGTGGTACTTCTGCATTTCTTTACCTTTGAGCTTTATAGATATTTTTAGTATCCTCCAGAAATACTTTTTTCACTGTGTTGAGACCTATTATTGGCAGTGTTCTTCATGCTTCTTGTCCTGTGTTATAACCATCTATCATATAGCATGACTATTTTTAAGAGCACAGTTTATCTGCCATAACTTTTTTGAAGATACTTATTGCCTCCCCAGCTATGTAACTTTCTGAAATGTGCTTGTCTTCCAGAGTTCCCAGTAAAATTTCTGTAATATTTTTTGCATTGCTATCAATAATTCAATTTTTTTTAATGCTAGGAAATAAGTGACTGCTCCGATCACAATTTTAAAAAATAAGTCTACATTTTCACAGAAGAAAATAAAGAAGAAGCCTTTCCTTAGTGTTCAGGCAAATTTGTTTTTGCAATATTGATTTGGGTAATTCTAAAAAATTATCCAGTTACATATTTTTCACTAATTTCCAAACATTTCAGAGGTTCATAGCTCTTGAAAGAGAGTAAACCACCCTCTTAAAACAAATTCAGACATGTTTTTGCCAGTATTAACACATTCTGAAAATAGCTGTAGCAACAATATTTGGGGTTCTAAACTTAAAAAAGCAGAGAAAGTATTTACAATGAAAAAGAATAAAATTGTGATAAGTATTAGGAGGAAAAATAAACTTCAGATAGTCTGCTGTGTTCTCTCTGTGTTTGGAGGGTCACCAAGTGTCAGTGGCAGCAGCATATTAAAAGAAAGCAGAGATAAGTCTAGGACATTATCAGAATATTCTGATATATTGGCTAAGAGGTACGTTGTTTTTAAAATCTTGCTAAATCTGCATGTAGGTAAACATTGAGTAATAGATATTCACTAGAGGGCCAGAAAATGAAGTTTGATGGGAGTACGTATAAATTAAAGAAATATATATTGCTATGTCTCCGTGAACATAAATTTTCATTATGCTTAATAATTTTTAAGTACACAAAAAGTGCATACAGCAGTCACTCACTCTTGGTCCTGTTACAGCCTGAGATTCCTAGCAGAGGTGTCAGTTCATGTAAGTGCTGCTTGCCACAGGAGGAAAACAACGTAGCCAGTAATTCTTTTATCACTGTAGTAATTGTATTCTACCTGATGTGATGCCATTTCTAAAGAGTGAGTCTACATTTAATGTTCTGCAGCAGATAGGTTAGTAGTTTTAGGAGCCTTGAGTTGTAAAGATCTTACACCTCATGTTTTTTTCCTCTTTAGCAAATGCTTCAAACCATTGCAGGGCAGGGATGGAGGTCCTATTCTAGTAAACCTGCTCAAAACTTACATGTAGGCAAACCTGGAGCTGGCTTTAGCTTTGGTAAGTAACATAGTTTTTGAAAGAAATGTAACAATCAAGCAAATTGCAGAGTTAAAAATAAACAATATATCCGATACTATAGTTCACCATGATTTTGAAATGAAGGTGTTCTAAATACATTTCTATTTAAAAATTAGTTTAAAAAACAAAGTAACTTTGTCCTTTGCTGAGGCAAGGCAGATATGTGTAGTGTTCTTAAGATTTTTTTCTTTTTTTAACTGATGTCTGTCTTAAGAATTTTTATTGCCAAAGTGTCTTACCTTTGAATACTTACCTCATATTGCTGTTTTCAATGTTACAGTACCTAAATGTAGTCATAGTTGAACTTGGTTATCAAGAAATGTAAAAAAAGAAATTAATCTTCATCTTAGCATATTATATAGAATATATATACAAGCAAATGTAGAGGATCAGATCTAGATGTTTGAAACTGAAGAGTCAGGATCTTTAGGCAACCTCTCTTTTTATGCATTTAATTAACACAGTATTCTTTCTTTTGGTAATACATTTTATATTACACTTCTCTACTTTGTTTTCAATATTTTATGGATAATTTAATCAGATGTAAGCAAGTGCATGTAGGGCTGATCAGAGAACAGTGGAGGTTTTCTCCCAGGAAGAAGAGGACCCTGAGTTTTTTCTTCCTGGGGTGCCCCAAATTGTGGTGGTTTGGGTTGTCCTGGGAGGATGCTCATTTTCTTTTTAATTGTAGTCTTGACAATTGGCAAAATAAAAGACAGCAGAGGATTTATGATCTTTTTCACTTCCTTTTTAAAAATAGAACTTACTGATGAACAGAAAGAGTTTCAAGCTACTGCTCGTAAATTTGCTGTGGAGGAAATTATTCCTGTTGCTGCACAATATGACAAAACTGGAGAGGTAAATCTACCATAGTGTAAGGGAAAAACTGGGAAAAAACAGACTTTTATCTTAACCTGCATAAAATTTAAAGTTTTGGTTGTGGTGAATCAGAAGGTGATTTTCTCTGTTTCAGTATCCTGTTCCACTTATAAAGCGGGCTTGGGAGCTTGGTCTTATGAATTCACACATACCAGAAAGCTGTGGTAAGTAAACATTCTTTTTAATCCATAAAATGAAACAATGAAAAGACATTAGATGAGATTCTTATGTGTGATTATGGATTCTGTACTGAATAAATAGTTGCATACTTGAATAATCTAAATTTAATCAGTAGGCAGGTTGACACACAAGTGTGTTACTAGGTGTGGGTGTAATCAGGAGACAAATTAGACAGATTATCGTTTAGTAATTTATGACCAGATTTTTCTACCGTGATTACAGCTGCTTAATGTTCCCCTGCTGCAATGTCAGCTGATTAGGCAGAGAAATTAGAAGCTCATTTTTTGTTCTAGTCTCTGATACAGGCTGAAGCAATTTAAGAGTTTATCCCAGAAGGACAGTTTTTCAGTTTAGATTAAGTGCAGTACAGCAGAATCCTGGCTCATAAGATGTATGACTGATACAGGCAAACATGATGTGCTAGAGAAGGATTTTAGTCAAAGGAACTCATGCCTCATAAAATCATTAGAGTTCTCTGAAGTAGCTAATAAGTGTGTGAACAAGGGATTGCAGGTTGATAGAGAATGCCTGAACTTCCAAAATAAGTTCTAAGAATCATCAGGTTTCATACTGGCAAAATTAGCAGCACAGCCTTGCTAGGTCTTGTGCTATTTTGGATGTCTATAAATAAACTGGAAAAGGGCATAAATGCAAAGGTGATAGAGTTTGCTGATAATACTGAGTTATTCAGTGTAGAAAAGATGATCTGGTTCAGAGAGCTGCAGGAAAAGGTCATGAAACAAAGTGAGAGTTTAAATGGCAATGTGATTCCAAAAAGAAAAAGTGATGCACATGGGAAGGGAAAGAAGCAAGCTAAAGTTCATAGAGAAAAGGTATGCTGTGCATTAAATACTGCCTGTCAGAAAATATATCTTTGGATCCTGTGAACATGAACATAATTCTCAGAAGTGGTCAAAACTGTAAAATCTAAGGTCAAGAGGGACCCTTAAGGGAATGAAGAAAAAAGCAGAAGGCATAATTATGCTGCTTCCTAAATCCGAATTGCACTTGCCTCTTTAAGTCATTATCCAGTCAGATCCTTCCATCTCAAGAGAGCATTGGGGAAGTGGAGAAGGTTTTTAAAAGGATGACAAAGGTTATAAAAGTTTTATCTTCTGTGTGAGATGTAAATTCTATAGGAGAAATGACTGAAATGTCAGTGTCATGGGAGTGTGAAAAGGAATTAATGGTTCACTGTCCCTTTCAATACAATCAGAAGGCATCAAATTATGTCAGCAGATGCTAGATTCAAAACAAGTGAAAGGAGATTGTTCTGCATGCATGGAGTTAATTTGCAACTTATTGCCCCTGTGGGATATAGATGCTAAAATTTTACATAGATTCAAAAAGAAACTGGGCAAATTCACGTAACAGATGTCTGTCAAGGGTTGGCATAACAACGATACCAAAGAGAATTATTTCTTTGACCGAGGAAGTCACCTGAAAGTTCAGGAAAATATTTTTGAGGTAGTTGTTATTGTATTTGTATGTAGTGTAGGCCAGTTTCCCCTAGTGTTTGCTTCTTTCAGAAACAGATTACTTCACTGGTTGTCTACTAATAAGGACACTTCTTTGTTCCCAAATGCTTTTGGCTCAGGAGCCTCTTCTCTGTTTCTTAGGAACTCTTTATTCTTGAATGTACAGTAGTAAAAAAACATGAGTGGTACATTCTTGCACTTTGTGCAAGTTGTCCCCCATTAATGAAACAGTAACTCTGGACACATGACACGATTTCAAATCACCTGTTACTCTTCTGATGAAGTTTTATTTAAAGAGCTTGCATGAGAATGCCTAACCAAACAGAGTACACAATCACATGTATATGAAAGAATACATTTTTGTTAAGTATGTTATGTAAATCACTAATATTAATATGCTATTTAAATCCCCTTGAGTAACTTAAATACTTCAACCATAGGTGGCCTTGGCCTTGGCAGTTTTGAAGCATGCCTTATTACAGAAGAGTTAGCTTATGGATGTACAGGGGTTCAAACTGCCATTGAAGCAAACTCCCTAGGGGTAAGTTCTGTCTTTTCTTACATCCCTTAAACTACAATCTTTTTCCTTGAAAGAGCCAGATTAACGGTCTAAATATTTACTTTCAGCAAATGCCAGTTATCATTGCAGGAAATGAACATCAGCAGAAAAAATACTTAGGAAGAATGACAGAGGAACCAATGATGTGTGTAAGTATGACTGCTATATTGTAGAATGTTTCTAAACCATATTAATAGTGTTACTCCTTTTTTTTCTTTTTTTTCCCTCTTTTTTTGCAATTTTTTTCCCCCTAACACTTACGTGTACTCACAACTTAGCCCTTTCTGATTTGTATGTAAACAGTGAAATTTACTGAAAGGTAGCGAGTACTAGTGAGATACATCCAGTAAATAAACAGAAGATATTACTTGGAAAATTATCCTCATGCTAAGACACTTACCAAAATTTAATAGTTTTTACTTCCCTTTCAAGAAGAGTTAAAGACATTAAAGAAAAAATACAAGGTTTGTGTAAGGAGACCCTTAAATTGGATGGGAATGAAACCCTACCTGTGATCTTAAATATTACATAAACAGTACTTGTCACATAGAAGTAAAGATTTTTGTGCAATGTATGTAAATCTACAACTAAGCCTCCTAAATTGAAGGACTCAGAAAATATAAAATGTTACTCAGTGGTCTTATTTTCAGACTTTAAAGATCCTCAGCTTTCACATCAGAATTTTTGAAGCCTAAGGAAGTAATAACTTACGGGTTACAGAATGTTTATGTGATTAAAAGCCAATTTTATGTATTATTACGGATGGATAAAGAAAATGAACCCTTACCTGGCCAGCTGTTTGCAAGGGGGAGGGGGCTGTGTGTCAGGTTGTTTTGAGGTTTTATTGGGGGATTTTGTTTATTTGGTGTTTGGATTTTACCATGCAGTTCATTTAAACCTTTGACAACTAGTTTGATGCACATAATTTGTAGTTGACTAAAGATAGAACTTTTATTCTCCAAGATTTTTCATCTTCATTTCTTTTAGGCGTACTGTGTAACAGAGCCTGGAGCAGGCTCTGATGTGGCTGGTATAAAAACAAAGGCTGAGAAGAAAGGAGATGAATATGTTATTAACGGTCAGAAGATGTGGATCACAAATGGGGGGAAAGCAAACTGGTATGTCAACTGGTGTCATAGTTCTGTGCTGTTACGTAGTGGCTTTACCCCACCTCTCCACTCAGTTAAATTCTTTAAAGACCTGTCCTTTAAAGACCTATCCTTCAACCTATCCTTCAGATAAAAATCTGAGCGTTCTCTGTTTTTCAGCAGACTACATTTTAATCTCTGTGAAGTTTATCAGGATAGCTATCAGGATAGCATATACAAGTGCAGTCTTGAGTGCTATGGAAAGCCTAAAAAGGAAAATGAGTGCTGACATCATGACTCCACACTTAAGAATGGCCTCTTGAATCTTGTGGCTATCAAAATTAAATGTTATTCTACTAGAAACACCTCTTACTCCTAGTGAAGCTAGAAACACTGTTGGATTGTAGTGTTAGGTTTTATTTTCTGCGAAGAAGACATTTTCCATCTGTCAAAGTTTGCAGATATGGCTGTCTTGTCTGGAGCATGCTTTAACAATGTAAACCTCTTAAATTATATCTTACATCATGCTGAGGCACAATACAGAAATTTCCCTGAATTCAAGTGGAAAAAATTTATACACTTACCCAAAACCTAATTTTTTAGTTACTTTCTTATTGAAGGCAGACCCACCAAAGACAATCTATCAGATTTCTTTTTACGTTACTGAATACCATAAAAGTGATTTACAGCTGTTCAGTTTCTAAGATAAATACTTATTTATAACATACACTTAGAAAAACAAAATCAAGATCTTTGAAATCAGGTGACAACTTTTACATCCAAGAATGTATGTCCTAAGCACTAATCTTTATGTACATGCTCTGAATTAGGTTTCTTTGGTCCTATTAGGGAAGCTGTTAATATCATAAAGACTTAGGATACATGGAAAAAGTAGAATATCTTTGCATATTCATCCTAATAATGTTATTAAATTTTATGACATCTTGAATCTTTGAAAATTCTACTCTTTTGTTCCTTCTCCTCTTAATTTCAGGATGGCAAGAAAGGAAGGTTGTTAGCTCACAGACAGAATTCATTATATGGTAGAAAGGCACATAAAAATGTTTAAAGTGCTAGATAAATATATGTTGTTAATTGTGAGGATAAACTGCATCCATCTACTTTGTTTTATACTAGGTATTTTTTGTTAGCACGTACCAATCCAGATCCAAAAGCTCCTGCAAGCAAAGCCTTTACTGGATTCATTGTGGAAGCAGACAGCCCAGGGATCCAAATTGGAAGAAAGGTAAATATTGTATTTCTAGTTCGACAAGCCAGGAATTATTGTTCAGTTCTAAACCAATAATAAAACAAATGTACTACTAAAGAAAAAAGACTTACACAACTGAACAGTATCATATGCTTATGTACAACCATCCTTTCATTTTCACTACATAGAGGAACTATTCATAAAACACAATTTTAAAGCTATTATTTCAGAAAAGGAATTATTCAGAATGGCGTAAAGTAAGATGACTACTTTGAACAGCTTGTCTTAGTTTGGACATCAAAGAGTCTTTGGGAACTACTGTATTGGCAGGTGCCAGTGAATGAGGAGTAGTATGCCTTGACAGAATAAAAAGCAAGTTGGACAATTTTGACTATAAATACACACACAGTGAGTTTTAATTTTAGCTAGTGCCGGTCAAAGAAGAGGCTTTAGATATACTGATGCTAGTTCTCTCTTTACAAAAAAGTACTATTTTTAATAGTAGGCGACACTGAATGTTCAACATTAGGCAAGAAATCTGAAAACTTGAAAAGCTCATTTATTTATTTACTTACTTGTAATATACCAGAATTTCCTGCACGTTAGATTCTTTTCTTTTCCCACTTGCATCTCAAAGATAGTTGAACTAGAAGAACACAAGAAGACTGATTACAGCAACAGAACTAATTTCATATAAGGAGAAAGTAAACTGCCCAGCTTAGATAAGTTAAGGGCATGCTGCGTCTGGAAGTACAAAACTAGAATTTGTCTTATATGTGGTAATTTTTAGATTAAGTGCTTTGGGGAAGAAAAACTATATGCTTTGAATGAAATAATGAAAACATACTGTACCTTAGAATAATCCAATTTAGTAGCACATCTGTAAATTTCCCACTTCAGGAAATGAATATGGGTCAACGCTGCTCAGATACAAGAGGCATTGTCTTTGAAGATGTGAGAGTACCAAAAGAAAATGTATTGATAGGTGAAGGAGCCGGCTTTAAAATTGCAATGGGAGCTTTTGATAAGACCAGACCACCTGTAAGTATCAGAAAAAACTTGGTTATAAAATATAGCAGGAATTTCTGATTTTTTATTCTGGCCTGTATTCAATTTAGGTAGCAGCTGGTGCTGTTGGATTAGCAAAAAGAGCCCTCGATGAAGCTACTAGATACGCTTTGGAGAGAAAAACCTTTGGGAAACCAATTGTTGAAGTAAGTGTAGGGGCAGACAGAATATAATAGAAGTTTATGTTTTCACTCCAGATATACTGCTACCAATTATTCAAGGTTATTCCTTGATATTTATATTTACTTAATTTTTATATAATACCTCTTCTATTTTGTGGTTTACAAGCATATAGGCTGCACCATAAGTAAACTTAGCTATGTGGTAACTTCAAGAATTTTTGGTAATTTATCAATGGTAGTAGTAAAAGCAGAAACAAAACTCTGCCCAGAAGCTCAGAACTTATATACCAGCAGGGCATACTTAAGTTTTTCAGTGCTAGTAAAGAGAGATTTTCAGGGGACAAGAAAACATCTGAGGTATGTGAAACAAGACATACAGTATTAATGAACACCAATAGACTACATTGTCCATCATGCTGCTTACCAGTTTTGAAAAAATACAAATAAACAGCAAGGTAAATACCAATCTCATAAATAGGAAAGAACAACTTCAACTGTTGTTTAATCAATATTTATTCCCTATGACTACATGGATTTAGAAATTGAACACTTAAGGCTGTAATTCAATATATGTATATGAGAGCATGATGCATATGCTGTAGAACTTCTCTTGTACAACTTACTGAGTTTTTTGAAAAAAAATCACTGTATTAAGGAGATTACACCTTTCTTGGATGTCATAGAATTTAAAGCAGGCAATATTAATGTAGTTTATTTCATCATAGCATCAAGCAGTGTCTTTCCTGCTTGCTGAAATGGCAATGAAAGTTGAACTCGCTAGGATGGCTTACCAGAGAGCTGCATGGGAAGTCGATGCTGGTCGCAGGAATACCTACTATGCTTCCATTGCAAAGGCATTTGCTGGTGACATTGCAAACCAAGTAGCTGCAGATGCAGTACAGATTTTTGGAGGAAATGGATTTAATACTGAATATCCTGTAGAAAAGCTAATGAGGGATGCTAAAATCTACCAGGTAAGTAAAAGAAAATATGATAATGCATACATTTTGTATAGAATAAACTAATAGCTACTTACTTCAAGTCGTGTTGTACCCATTAAAAAAAAATTAGAATGAAAGCAGTAATCCGTCCATTTAAAAAAAGAGTCATTCAAATCAGGAAATTATTTCAAATCAGAAAATTACTTCCATATAAGAGTCATCACACTTGAGGAAAAGGGAAACTGCATAAGAGAAATAAATTGTTGTGTGTTTGGGTTTTTTTGCCTCCAATGTGGTAACTCGTTGCAATTCTTGGATTCTCAATTTTGAAGTTTTTGAACTCTTAGGGAAAAGATCCTGATCAAAATACCAATGCTTGCTCTGGTGTTCTGTAAGTAGAGGTGGTTTACATATCATACTGCTCTTGAAAACCTTCAGAGATGCAAATCTTCTGACCATCTATCTGTATCCTGAATTGATGTCTCTTGCAGTTCAGCTGTCTTCTTAGCCTGAACACTAAAGCAGTTTCTTAACCCAACAACTTATGAGGGAAGAGGTGTTTTTCATTTGGTTGGGGTTTTTGTTTTTGTTTTTCTTTTCCGTTAAACTTTCTGTTTCAAACTTTGGTATTATAAGCCGCTGTAGAATACTGTGGCTGAGGTATCAGGGGTACTGAGTCTCATGGTGTTGCAGTTTAACCCCAGTGGGCAACTAAATTGCCACACAGCTGCTCACTCCCTTCTCCTCCCTTCTCCGGAGGGATGGTGGAGAGAATTGGAAAAAAAAGTAAATCTCATGCATTGAGAATAAGAACAGTTTAATAATAAAAATAAAGTAAATTATAATAATTAAAGGGAGAGACAGACAGGAATAGAACCCAAGAAGAACAAGTGATGCACCATAAAGCTGTTCACCTGGTGACCCTTGGAATGTATGTCCCTGATAGGCATCCAGTTGTTAGGGTCCAGGTGCAGGCCTGTACCATTATGGCTTTTCTAGGGATTGGTGACTGTTTAGTATGGAGAGAAAGCAGAGCTGCTATTTCAGTTGGTTTCAGAAGGTACCTGTTATTCATGAAACACAGTCTGCTCTGTAGACTGGATCAGCATGGGGTAAGCAGCAGCAGAGAATTCACTTTGGGGATCAACACCTTGTTCTGAACCAGAACATTAATGTGAACACAGGTTATAGCATTCTTATTTTTAAAATGGTTCCTGGAAAGATTATTCCTATAAGTGAGTTTATTTTCAACAATTTGTCAAACCAAGTTCTGGCAGAACTGGGAGCTGAAACATTAAATTATGTTGCTTAAGCCCGTGCATTACATTGCAGTATGCCTGTGGAGCATACCTCTTCCTTTGGCATTAGAACTTTGTAGGTGCTTTTTTATCTATTTTTGACTTTGCTGCCAGCAAACAAACAGAACAGAGGGATGATGCAGGCTGTTTCTAGAAGAAAATGCAAGAATAAAGAAAACCATAAACAAAACTGTATGGGAGAGAGTACTAGTTAACAAGAAGCAATGGAAATAAATGGATCAAACAGTATATGGTATAACCTTGAAAGGCTAGCCAAAGAAAACACTTAAGGACAAGTCATCTCTTCCCTTTCAACCAGGATTTCAGATACTACTTTGAGAAAACTAAATAATGTATTTTCTTCCTCAAATAAGAGGAATGTTGTCACCTGTCTATTTTCATGAGAGCCCTACTGACTGAAGAGCACCTGAGAGAACAAGACTTTTTCAGTATCCTGTGTGAGCTACATTTCATTTAGCCCACTGTAAATACTCTGTCACACTGAAATTTTCTCTGTTTTTTTCTGTCTTCCTGCACATCCTAATCCACGCTGGATTAGTGCCATGGATGTTTACAAATATATACCTGTTAAAGCCTTTTTTAAAATTACCAGTAACCTTATTGCAATTCTTCTTTGCAGATTTATGAGGGAACTGCTCAGATTCAAAGGATGATCATAGCTCGTGAACATGTTGGCAAATTTAAGGCTTAAAGAAATGTATAAAGTGTGTCTGGCGGTGCTGTAGTGTTCTGTGGTTATATGGAAAAATATTTTAGTGTGTTTCTCAATAGAATTAAAAAGGGATGAAGAAAAAAAAGCCTTCAAAATATTATTATTCTGTTCATTATTAAGCACTGATTCTGTTCTCACCATAAAATAAGATAATCAGAATGTAATTTTTGACAGTCAATGCTGCATTTTATTAAAATATTTTTAAGAGAAGTGTGGTTGGTTTGTATTCATTTTGCTTGTCGTATCACTTACACTGGAATAACTAACCCAAAATACAATTTCTGAAGTAGGTTAATTAGCTGTATTTCAGTTTCTCTATGCTCTTGCCCCAAGCAGCTGAACAGCCCTTCCAGTTGACCAGCAGGAAGGCCTGCATCACTATTGTCTGTGTGTGTCTGTGCTGAGGATTTATACACTATCCAGCAGAAGCAGTTTCAGCTTGAGAGAATCAGGCCTTCACACTCTGAAGCGTCTACCTATTAAGTAAGGATGAATCACTTCAAGTGAAAATGTGTGGCTTTCCCTTAACTATTACTTCCAATATTTTTTTAATCTAAAATCTAGTATATTTAAACACAGAATCACAGAGTACACCAAGTTGGGAGGGACCCACAAGGACCATCGAGTCCAACTCCTGGCCTGCACAAAAATCCCACCCTGTACCTGAGAGCATGGTCCAAATGCTGCTCTGGAAGCCTTGGAGCTGCGATCACGGCCATAGGGAGCCTACTCAGTGCCTGACCACCCTCCGGGGGTAGAACCTTCCCACAATACCAAACCTAAGCCTCCTGCCTCAGCTCCACCATTCCTTTAGCCACTGAGCATGAGACACGAGATCGTGCCTGCCCCTCTCCCCTCACAAGGAAGTTATAAACTGTGATGAGTCTCCCCTACAACTCTTCTTCAGGCTGAACAGACCAAGTGACCTCTGCCACTCCTCATACAGCTTCCCCACAAGGCCCTTCACTATCTTCATTGCCCCCCTTTGGGTGCTCTCTAATAGCTTCATGTCTTTCTTGTAAATATAAACCTATTGTTCCTTTCCATCAATGTATATTCTTAACTATGTTTGCAGCAGGAACAGCCAAAAGAAGGAATTAGATTTTTTTTTTAAACCTTGGATAGACCCTTCTTGGCAATGCTGGCAGAATGGACATTCCCTGGAATTCTTGAACAAAATACTGGATACATGAGACTGTACTGCATCCAGTTCTAAGCTCCCCTGTATAAGAAAGATGGGGACTTAAAGGAGGGAGTCTAGCACATGGGCATAAATATATTAAGGGCCTGAAGCATCTGTCATGTGAGAAGAGACTAAATGTGCATAAATACCTGATAGGATGCAATGAAGAGGAGGGAGCCAACCTAAGTAGTACCCACAGCCAGGACAAGAGACAATGGAGACAAATTAAAATACATGACATTCCACTGGAACTCTATTTTATTAGTGTGAGAGGTGTCTTATGCTGGCAGAGGAGGTGCAGTCTCCATCTGACACACGAAACTCAACAGGCAGTGGTCTTGAACAACCTGTCTAGGTAAGCCTAGTTGGTATAGGTGGGTTGTGTTCCATGACTTCAATAGGTATGTTCAAACCTCAATAATTCTATTAATTAATTTCCAATTTCCCTCCAAAATGTCTTTGCTCTGCCTGGTCTCTTTCATGTCTCATCTGAATTTAGTGCTGGATGGTACTATTACTGTCATCAGGTATAAGCTCTGCAGTCCTTACTTCTTGGGTAAGCTACCTGGAAGTTAGTTCTTTAAATAGTCTCTATAAATTGCCGACTTTCCTCCAGGAAAACTCATAATGCAACATCTTTGATAAGTATTTGACATACATAATAAACACCTTATTTTTGACTGTCCTATGCAACCCAGCATTATACATATTACTTGTTTGACATTCCAGCCTGGTATAGCTCAGGAGGAACATGTGCCAGCACCAAGAGTTGGTAATCGTGAACCACCCGACTGTTTTAATTAAGAAGCAAGAGAGACGGGTTTTGAGCAAAAGGACGGTTGTCTTTACCCGTTTTACTTGTGACTAAATTATTGGATTTGCTTTTCTATAGAGCTGAGGAAGGAGACCGAAGTTATTCTAAATGCCGTCTTGTTTGCTGTGATGAAAGAAATTGCACAGGAGGAGTTAGTGTAGTTTAAATTTACTACCCGTTTCAGAACACACTTTATGAGCAGGACGCCACAGGACCGCAGCAGCTCCCGGCGGTGAAGGACCCAGAGCAGGCCGCGGCCCGGGCGGGCACAGCGCGGCTCGGGCAGGCACAGCACTGCTCGGCTCCGCGCAGCTGCGGGCGGGCACTGCACCGCTCGGCTCCGCTCAGCTCAGCCGCGGGCGGGCACAGCTCAACCGCGGGCGGGCACAGCGCCGCTCGGCTCCGCTCAGCTCAGCCGCGGGCGGGCACAGCGCCGCTCGGCTCCTCGCAGCTGCGGGCGGCCACTGCACCGCTCGGCCCCGCTCAGCTCAGCCGCGGGCGGGCACAGCTCAGCCGCGGGCGGGCACTGCACCGCTCGGCTCCGCTCAGCTCAGCCGCGGGCGGGCACAGCTCAGCCGCGGGCGGGCACTGCACCGCTCGGCTCCGCGCAGCTCAGCCGCGGGCGGGCACAGCGCCGCTCGGCTCCGCTCAGCTCAGCCGCGGGCGGGCACAGCTCAGCCGCGGGCGGGCACAGCGCCGCTCGGCTCCGCTCAGCTCAGCCGCGGGCGGGCACAGCTCAGCCGCGGGCGGGCACTGCACCGCTCGGCTCCGCTCAGCTCAGCCGCGGGCGGGCACTGCACCGCTCGGCTCCGCGCAGCTCAGCCGCGGGCGGGCACAGCTCAGCCGCGGGCGGGCACAGCACCGCTCGGCTCCGCTCAGCTCAGCCGCGGGCGGGCACTGCACCGCTCGGCTCCGCGCAGCTCAGCCGCGGGCGGGCACAGCTCAGCCGCGGGCGGGCACAGCGCCGCTCGGCTCCGCTCAGCTCAGCCGCGGGCGGCCACAGCACTGCTCGGCTCCGCGCAGCCGCGGGCGGGCGGGGCCCGGGCGGGCACAGCGAGGCCGCGCAGCCGCCGCCGCTTTCCCTCGGCCTCTTCCTGTGCGTGCGGAGATCATGGTGGGTGTCGTCCGTGCTGCGGCTCGTCTCGCCTGCGCGAACGTATTGCTTTCTAGCGCGTGGCTGTATTCACCTTGGAGGAACGCGAGTCGCAGTGGGGCCGCTCGGGGGACGGGGCTGGCACTCGCCTCTGCAGCGGCCCCGGGAGCGAGCGGGCTGGGCCGGGCCGGGCCTGGCCTCTCGGGGCCGTGGGGGCGCGGGGCGGCACGGCCGGGCCCGGGGAAGGGCTCCTGCGTCCGGCACTTGAGGTTATTCTTGTCGAGGTGGTGTTATTTTTTAGCTTTATTGCAAGGTTTGGTTTGCAGCCTTCCCCGGGGAAGGGTTTAGCCGTGCTGAGCAGTGATGGCGTGAGATTCGCAACCTGACCTGGGCTCAGAATAGTTAAAGAGATGTTTGGTTTTTTTCCCCAGATTCATAGTCACCGGTGTTGGCTATATTGTACCAAGTTGCTAAAACGTTTTGACATAACTTTGCGACTGACTTCTTGGTGGTTTTGACAGGGGACACCGCAAAAGGATGTTATAATAAAACCGGATGCCCCAAGCACATTACTTTCAGAAAAACATGCGGATTATATAGCTTCATATGGAACAAAGAAAGATGATTATGTAGGTATCAGTTTGTTACAGTATAGCTGTGGTTTTGTTAACAGTAATAACCTTTATTTATTGGCTCAGAGTTTAAGGTTAGATGTATGTTGACAAGCTAATTGTTTTTTACCCTGCAATCCAAAATATAAAATAAAGGTGCCTTTAATTTCTCAAGGTCTGTGATGAGTCTTGGCATGTATTATCAGACTATAAATTTGAAGATTATCATTTTAGCTCTAGAATTACTCTGAGACCTGAGAAACAAGCTACTAGTTTCTTCATCCACTAGAATGCACAAATAGAGTTGCATTTGCATGTTACTTTTTTGATGGGACAACTTATATCAATTTTATAGTCATAAGTGGTCGGATGTAGCCCACAACAATGGGATTCCACTTCCAGAACGTGAAAATTGTCAGTAACGGCTTATGTGAAGAAAAGTTGCAGTTACCTTTACTGTTCATAAAAGCACACCAAGCACTGCTGCTTTCGACTGTACTGCATGTAAAAAATAATGTTTATGTAGTGTAGGTGAGGTAATCAGTGTAAGAGAATTTATTATAAAACTTCACTTGCTAATGCAGCTTCAAATCATGAGAGCCTAGCACTTGGAAATAATAGACTTGTTATTTTTTGAGACTAGTTGGGGTGGCAATTTGAGGGCTTCTTTGAATGCCAAGATAATAGATGATCTGAAGTGAATTAGCACACTTGTTTGTGCCTAATTTGACATTGAGCTTGATGCTTTGAAGTAGAAAAATACAGGGAGGAAGGGAGTGCAGTCTGTGTTGATATCTACATATCAACAAGCACTTTCCTGAATGTATAAGTGTATATATACACACATGTATGATGTATAGAATATCTGTGAGTGGCTGGTGCGTAGTTGCTAAATGGATGGAAGATGGTTGACTTAACTAGAAGCTGTTTGTGAAAGTTAACTAATATATTTTCATTGCGCTATATAGATGGTGTGCTTATCTGATCAAGAACTAAAATAATGCACTGTTTAGGAATACTGTATGTCAGAATATTTGAGGATGAGTGGTGTGTACTGGGGATTGACAGCAATGGATCTCATGGGGCAGCTGCACCGAATGAACAAAGAAGAAATTCTGTCATTCATCAAATCGTGTCAACATGAATGTGGTGGAATAAGTGCCAGCATAGGTCATGATCCTCATCTTCTGTATACCCTCAGTGCTGTGCAGGTAAGTGTAGCTGGGTAATTTTAGAAAAAAATTGTTTGTGATTAAGATTTTGATGGTTGCAGATTTATGAACTAATTACCGTTGGAAGTCCATGGCAAAAATTATTTCAGTGTCTTATTAAAAAAACCCCAAAAACCTAGTGGACAGAACTGTAGGATTTAGCTGTATCACTTTCTAAAAATTGTTGTATTTGGGAATGTTTTACTTTTAACTCATGAAGTCAGATAGGGCTCAGAATCAGTATTGCCGTTTTTACATGAAATTGCATCATACAGATTTGCTGGTTTAAATCAATGCTGATTTGGAAAATTGTATTCCCTACTATAACCTTTCTTTTTCTTCCAGAATATATTCACTGTACAGTTGGTGCAGTCGTTATTTAAGAAGTAATGTATAATCATAATTTAAGAAAAGAAAAATTTTTGTCTTAAATGATTACTTCTATTGGTTCTATTAGTTATATTTTAAAAATGTAAATGTAAATAAAAAATAATAATTTGAAACTAGTAACTGTTGACAAGTTTGTACTGTAAGTGGAATTAGTAACTAGCATCTTAACGTACACATATCCAAGTAGCCACAGTGCAAAACTACAAATTGGTACATCTAAGGTGTCATTGTCCCATTACAATATTGACCATAATCAAATCTCTGTTCTGCATATTGCTAACATAAAACAAATAAACCTGGTTATGCTTTTGAAAGGAGACCTCAATACTGGAAAGCAACAAAGCATGAAGGAGTTCTGTTTGAATTGTTTATATCTCTATTTGAGAATGTCCTAAAGTTTTTAGACAGAGATAATTTACAGTGCAGAGATTAACTACAACAGTGGAAAAAAAAAACCTTACCAAACAATATTCAGAGTTAATTAAATCAAGACTTTTATAAATCCTTTTTTTTTTTTGGTTAAGAAATAGACTTTAAAGATTCTTGCTTCTCTCAGATTGTTACTGTGTCCTTTTTCTTCTCCTCTCAGATTCTGATCTTGTATGATAGTCTCCATGTAGTTGATGTAAATAAAATCGTTGAATATATACAGAGCTTGCAGAAAGAAGATGGATCATTTGCTGGAGATGAATGGGGTAACTTTTAGATCTTTTAAATGTAGTGTCTAGGTTGACTTGTCTAAGTCTGTAAACTTAAGTTTCCTTGGATGGTCTTTTTGCACATGTATTGTATGTGAACACTCTTATTTTCTGAGTCATGATAAAGAAGGACGGGACAGAATTAAGTTTCATTCCTTTCATAAATATTCTCAACTTCAGTTCCATTCTTGTACTAAGAATAGTGTTCAGTTCTTAAAGAAAAAAAAACGTATGGGCATTTTTAACTTAATAGTACTTTGATATACTAGATACAGTGTTTCATAAGGAATGTTCTATACTTGCTATTTGATGGTAGTTAGTAATTATCTATATCCATGTCAACCGTGAAAGGATTTTTCCCTGTGTGGGCGTGAGAAAAACTAGGTTTGTACTCATGAACTTCTGTTAATACTGATTTTGTTTCTGGATATAAATTCTTTATGAACAAACATGGCATTTTTAAGCTGTGGTGTAAATATTTAGTCACTCTAAAAGTATTTCTCACCATTGAAGACCTAAATTTTAAGAAAATCTACTGCATATTGCTCTTCTTCAGGTAAAATTCTGCAACTGAGATCTTAGCAGTGTATGTATGCTATTGTAAAGGTAGATGATATGCTATGTGCTAAATTGGTTCACAGTTTGCTGCGTTCTTTTTGCTGGAGCATTGTCATAAGTGTACTGATTACACAATGGATTGACATTATTTCCAAGAGGTGCAGCTGAAGGACTGGGTTCCCTGATGTAGTACAGAGCAGCAGATATTTGCCTTATGTGTTTCAGCTTGTGAATTTCTTAAGAAGATAAGTCTTGCATAAGTTTGAACAAGAAACTGAATGTTTGCAGCTCAGTTCAATTTTAAATTGTGACTTCAAGAATTAATTGCCTGGAGTTTGTGCTACAAGAGTTAAAATGGACTTGACAAGCAATCATTCTGTTATAGGCATAGGGGCTTTGTTTTTTCTTCTTGGTCCGAATATGGAAAAGAAACCTTGTAACTTTAATTAGATTTCACTAAAATCAAAAAAACGGCTTCTGCTTCTGGCTGGATTTAAGGCAGAGCAAGAGTTGTCTGATTATTTTAGCATTATTTCCATTGCTCTGCAATTATCTGTAGAGCACTACAGATAAACTAAAACGGTTACTTGTAAATTACCACTAGCTGAATTGATTTGGACATACAGCTGTCCAGCTCTACATGAGTTGTTAACTTTTATGCATAGTAAAACATACAGATCACTTAAATAGTAACGTGTATTTTCTAAATTACTTGGGAAATAATTGATAAGCTGGAAAATTAAATTGCTTGGGGTTTTTTTAGCTGATTTTTGTTTTTTGATGTAGAACCTGGGATTTTAACATTTTGTTCCATATTTTCAGTAGTGATTTAAATGTATGTTTGTTGAAAAAATAATCTTTCATTTCTTACCCCCACATTATAGGAGAAATAGATACAAGGTTCTCTTTTTGTGCTGCAGCAGCTCTTGCACTTCTGGTAAGTCCTAAACCATCACCTGCACAAGTAGGGAATTGATTGATACTGCTCTTTGGAACTGCTGAAGTTTCTGCAGAAGATCAGCTTGGTAGAATATCAAGTGCATTAGTTACTTTCTGACTTGCAGGGAAAGCTGGATGCTATTGATGTGGGAAAAGCAGTAGAATTCGTTTTGTCCTGTATGAACTTTGATGGAGGATTTGGTTGTAGACCAGGTTCTGAATCACATGCAGGACAGGTGAGTTTCTCTTTATATAGAAATATTTTAAATTAGCAAGCATCACATACCGCCTATACATGTTTCTTTGCAACATGTATCAGTTATGACAATTGATGTACGTCTTGTTTCCCAAATGCCTGATTTTAGTATCTTAGTTAAAATAAATGAACAGAAATGTAACCTAATCTGAGAAGGTGAGTCGAGACTTGAGAATTTAGTTTAGGTAGGAAAAAAGATCATAACAGAACAGCTTTTAGGATTGTATTTCAGTCTTCACGTAGTGATTTTGAAATTGTTAGCGTCAGAATTTTTAGAGAATTTTAAATGGGCGTCAGTGGAGACGGCAGACAAGATTTATCACTACTTCTGACACAGATCATAATCAAACATAAGGTCAATCATATCGTATGTTTGAGATTTATCAGCCAATGAACCCAAATAAAAATGAGACATGAATCTGCTAAACCTGTGTAATTTTTAAATACACACAAAATTTATGTCTGTAATTTTAGATCTATTGTTGCATAGGATTTCTGGCCATAACAGACCAGTTACATCAAGTAAATGTTGACTTGCTGGGTTGGTGGCTTTGTGAACGTCAGTTGCCTTCGGGAGGTCTCAACGGACGACCAGAGAAGGTATTGTGTGGCTTCTTTTCTTTGTTCAAACCTCAATAGAGATTGTTTTTTCTGAAGCTGAACTACTTCTGCAAAATGTCATGACTTCTATAAAACAGTTAGTAAACTTTTCAAAGAAGTCAGGCCTTCATCCTGATTGTTTCTTTTGTTACTAACACTTGTCATGCAGTCCTTAGATATGCTTCGTTTGAGTTCTCAGTATAGGAAAGTGCACATACTGAAGCTTGTCTTGCTGACCACTAGAACCATTATCCTGTTAAACTGGGTCTTTAATATTTTCTGACTTTGGGAATAATCTTTTCTATAGGATTTGTATAAAAATTACTGTTTTACTGGATGTAAATCCAGAGTGTCATAGTGTTGCACATCACACTAGAAATTTGTGTAACCTAGTATAATCTCTGCCAAATAGATAATCAACCAAATGATTCCCCTGCTTCCCCCCTGCCCCCAAAATACAAATAGCTGATATTAACTTCTTTGTATTTCCTCTTGAAAAAAGTGTTTTGGTTTTTCAGCCTCTTTCACAGAAGGTGAAGTCTGTAAAAATCACATTATTGCGGTCTTGTTTCTTGAAGAAGGGAAGAAGTTTGTAAAAGATACTGTCCCTTCTTGAAAAGAGACTCTGTCAAGACACTCTTAAGTGTTGTGTCTCTGCAAGAGTATTATGACAGCATGCCTGATAATGTGCAGAATTACCAGTAAAATTTGCAACATTATGTTTTAAACCAAAGCAAATATTAATCTTCTTCTCTGCTTGCCAGTTACCTGATGTATGTTATTCATGGTGGGTGCTAGCTTCTTTGAAGATGATTGGTAGGATACAGTGGATTGACAGAGAGAAACTGCGCTGCTTTATTTTGGCTTGCCAGGATGAGGAACTGGAGGATTTGCTGACAGACCAGGAGATATGGTAAGTAATATTTTTTTCTGAATAAAATACACATGGAAATTTCAACTGGAAGTTTCAGCTTTCTTTGAGTGTAACTCAACTCATGGTCCAGGTGGGTTTTGCAAAGGCTGCAGTTTACTCTGAAGGAAGAACAGGGCAGAATTGCCATTGAAGGCATACTTGGGGAGCACATTCTTTACAATGGCTTGTATCCCCCAAGGAAGTCAGTTGCCATTCCATACAAAATCTGGTTCGGTTCGCATAACACATACAACACAAACCATTTCTCACAAGACCCTTTGGAAGTTCTATGTAAAAACACTCTTTGGTTGTGGGTTTTCTGGTGTGTTTGTGGGGTTTTGGGGTGTAATATTTTGTTTTGTGAAAAGATCTGCAACCTAAATTCTGGTAAGTAGGTTAAAAAGTCTTCAACTCTCTTGGTGGTTTTGTCTCATCTAAAGAAATAATGAGTTTTTATTAAGAATCCCTACACAGTAACTTACTTTGCTAGCCCAGCCACTCAATAAGTCTTGTAGCTGGTGTTTGTCTGGCAGAGGGAGGAAGAAGCTTTTGTGATAACATCGTCAAGAGGCTGGTGGTATGGACTTTTTGCTCATTGAGAGAGCAGTTATGATTTAGCCGGTCTGTTTTCTCTGGTTTCAAGAAGGAAGTAATTGATATTGTCCCAGTGAAATGGCAAATAAAGTTTGTATCTTCCAAGAGTGCTGGGCAGATAAAATAAAGAGTATTATGAGACTTCACTGCAGTTCCTATCAAACACTTGGCGTATTTGTTAATGGTCTGGAGAGGTATTAACTGTTTTTGTTGCAGCTGCCCATGTCTGCTCCCTTACCCACAAATGCATTAAAAAATAAAGTAACTTCTGTTTTTTTGCAAGCAGCTACTTTATTCCCACTTTGAGAAGAAATCTAATAACTCTGACCTGTCATTTGGAAAGTGTTTTTGTGTTCTTAAAATAGGAAGAGTTTTGTATTTCTAAGGAGCTTATAGGAAGACCTTTTCCCTTTTCAGAATTCTTCAAGAAAAGCCCAGAACTTGAACTCTAAATGTTTTTCTAGCTTTGAGTATTGAAATATTTGTGTTTTTTTTGAAAGAGCAGCTCTGCAGAGGCTCTTCTCTATATCTAAGGAGAGCACCTTTGTGAGAATTTTTCTATGTTATATTAGCAGTCATTTAATATTATTTTTACCTGTCTTTGCTGAAGTGTAGAAATTTCTACTCGCTGTAGAAATGTTGATGCTCATGTTTTTGATTTATTCCCGCAGAAACTCATTCCTAACATTCCTTGTTTTGGGGGATTTTGTGTTTGGGTTGTTTTCATTTGTTTGTTTTGTTGGGGGGAGAGGGGGTGGTGGTCATGTGGTTTTAGAAGTAGAAGCTTGGGGCGATTTTGTTTTTATTTATAGTTCTGGGAGGTTTTCTAGCAAAATAGGTTACTGCTTCCCTCTCAAGGTTTTACAGCATGGCTCTGTATTTGGAGACCATTAAAGAGCATTATGATGTTTTTGAAGAACAAATGGGGAATTTATGGAAGTGGTACCTGTAGATCAACCAGTTTACTTTAAAATGCTAATTATCTTTGTGTCTACTACACTGAGATATTGAATACTAATAGACAAATGTGAGTGCTTTCTATCTAACTCAGAGTTGGAAATCATCTTAGCAGCAGATAACTGACAAGCATTCCTGAGTAAATCATAGTATTGTAAATGCATGCTATGGAAATTGTCTTGCCTGTCAACACATGTTAGCACAAATGAAAGTTTATTCAGTTGTATTGTCTTCCCCAGCCATAGAGATTTTCGGTTTTCTTGGTGGCAAACAAAAGTTTTATTCCACACAAGTGAAAAACCGATTGATTTTGGAAACAGATGCAAGCTTTCTTTTTTCTCCCAGGTGGATCCATTTCACACCTTATTTGGTATTGCTGGACTATCTTTATTAGGAGAAGAACAAATTAAGGCTGTCAATCCTGTCTTTTGTATGCCAGAAGATGTCCTTCGAAGAATAAATGTACAGCCTGAGCTTGTAAGCTGAGCCTTGTAGAGACAAAATGTTTGTATGACCAGTTGCTTTGGTTTTACTGATTTATAATCTCATCTGTGAAACTGTTAGCATATTCTGCCTTCAGATGTGTTTACATCATGGAAGTAAAGCAATAGCTTTGCTGTGGACTTTATCACTTTATAAATTGTATCAGAACAGGCTGGTTCTCATAATCTGAGTGTAACGTTCTTTGGTTGTATTCCAAGATTTCAATTCTGGATCTAAAGTTATGGGCCTTGGCTTTTTTTTTTTTAAATATAATATTCAAATCAAAGCTTGACTCTGAATGCTTAACTTTTCTATTCCTGTAATATCAACCATGCTAGCGCTGGTCTTCATACAGGCCTCTTTTGATGGTGGATCATGCAAAGCACTTAAAAAAAACCAAAACAAAACACAATCCTACCTAAGCCATGCACTTAATACCACACATCTATGTATTTGATTCTTCCTGTTCACATTTGCCATCACACTTCTGTACTGAGAAACAGCTGCTTTTTCTCACAGTAATTGATACCAGTAAAACCAAGCCATATAGTACCAGTAATTATGGTTCTTTTAAATATATAAATGTCTTCATTTATTGATGTGTCCCTTATACAAAATTCCACTGATACTCGAAATACAGCATAGCTTGACTATGTATAGTGAAACTTGCAACATTAAACATTCCAGAGGTCTCTGTTGGACAGTGACTTGTAATTAAACATAAAGTTGATTCTAAATTTGTTCCTGGATTGAAACCCTGCTTTTGTAGCTTTTAAGACAGTAATTGTCAACACTTGATCATGGTGTAATTGAAAATAAAACAAGCTGTGGAAATTACTTGTTCTCTGAAGGGTGAAATCCTAGTGCTAAGATTGCCTCTTAATTTACATTCCACACATCCTAGCTGAGACTGAATGATATTCCACTTGTAATATACAGTAAAAGGTAATTATGAAGGGGAGGAAGTCTTTGATAATCTCTGTACTTATGCTTAAGTAAAGGCCTAAAGTTGTTTCACGTGTACTTCACTCAGCAGAGATAGCCACCCAAAATTTGGCCTGCACAGTTTTCATACTAGCAGAACTATATATTAATATGTAGTAATTTAAAATAAAAACCCAAACTCACTGAATAGAAAATTTGTTTAGGCTACAACATTGGGAATTAATGTAATAATAGTAAAGACTACTCTAGCCATGACCGGCTTTTGAGCAACCTTCAGCCACAGTAACAAAAGTGCCTTTCAGCACTTCAGAAGTAAAGTCTTTATCTTGAGTACAGCAAAACAGCCCAAAGTCCAGTTTGTATCATTCTTGTAATTCTGCAGGAAAAGAATGCCTGAAGCAGGAGAGGGCTATAAAGCTATACATTTCCTAACACCTGAAAGGACCAAGAACCAACCTTAAAGGGGCCTATTCCTTCTCCCAAATTTCATATCCCCCCTCACACTTCCACCACCATCCTGAAAAGCATAGTCTCTTCCTGCTTCTGTCAACTCTAAAATCCCACATGACTGTTGTACCACAACTACAGACCTTACATCAACTTTCTTCTACCAAAACATTAAATTATCAGAACTCTTGACAGATCTTGAATGTGATTGGCTACGCTCTGTCTGGTGTAGCCTTGCCAGCATCTCCTGATTCTGAATTCTAGGTCAAGGCATCCTTCACAATGTCCCAAAACATGTACCCCAACTCCATTCAGTGCATCTCATGCAGAATTTTCAAAGAAAAAAAATCAAACCCACAATATAGCCTCAAACTTTTGAGCAAACCTTGAAGCAAACCTTCCTTCAGAATAACCAGAGAGATCTGGGTCTCTTGCAGTGGTAACTTTGTTCAGAAATAGCTCAGCATTTGAATTATGCCAATGGAGGTAAGAGGAATGGCACAGTGGGCCATGTGGAATAGGTGAATGCTTATGGGCGTAGTGGACATCAGGTCTCTTTGGTTTTTTGGGTGCCACAGGAAATGCTGTGCAACACATGAGTGAAGTATTGTCCACTACTGAGGACTGCCTTTGTGGAAGAGGTCAGTGTTGGCTGGCATGACCTCCAGCCCTGTGTTTTTGCTAATGATGAAGAAGCACCTACCTGCTGGTGGCAACAGCGTGCCAGTTAAATCGATGTTGTCCTTCTTGAGCAGGGATTCTGACGCGCAGCCCTCTGAAATTGAGGGGCCAGTGGTCTGGGGGTGTAAAGTGGAGAGGCTGCAGAGTGGGACGGGCGAGGTGCTTAAATCAGTGCAGTGGTGAGGGGCGTTCAGGATCAGTCATGTTTTGGTTCTGGTAACAGGTGTGGGACTCATTCCACGTGAGGAGAGAATGTGCATGTGCACGGCAGTTCTTGCCCGTGTTCGGCCTCGTCCGGCGGCATCTTTCCAGATACAGAGTTGTTTTTTCTGCGTGTGGTAGTCTCGCACATTGCGGTCACGTCACGTTACGTGCAGCCCGTGTGCGCTCGGGGTGGGTCTGCACAAGCCCAGGGCCCTCCCGGTACCGCGGCCCCGCTGGGCCCCGCCCCACCGCGCCTCACGCCACTACGGGCCAGGCCGGCCGCGCCAGCCGCCCGCCCGCCGCTGTCGGCCCGGCATCCCGCGCCGCCCCCGCACGGCACGGCCCGCTGCGCCACGTCCCAGGCACGGGCCCGGCCGAGGCCGGGACGCTTCCGCGGGGCGGGGCTGTGTAGGGGGCGGGGGCTCCTCGTCTGCCGCCTTTCCGTGGCAAAAGTGGCCCTTGGGCTCGGGAGCGCTTCCGGGGCAGCGTGGTCGCCGTCATCCTCACCATCACCCTCACCGGCATCGTCGTGATCACCGTTATCATGACAACGCTCCGCGCCTTCACCTGCGACGACCTCTTCCGATTCAACAACATGTGAGCGCCGGCTGTCCCCCCTCCCTGCCCCCGAGCCCCTGCGCGCTTCCCCGCCCCGCGGGATCCTCGGGGCGGCCCGCCGGCCGGGCGGGCCAGAGCCCGGGCCCAAGGTGATCGCCGCGCTCTCTTCCTCCACAGCAATCTGGACCCGCTGACCGAGACCGTATCCTTCCCGCCGGGGCAGGGGCGCGGGGTCGGGCGCGGGCGGCGCAGCCGCGGCGGCCGCAGTTGCTCCTTAACCCATCGCGCAGTACGGGATTCCTTTCTACTTGCAGTACCTCGCCCACTGGCCCGAGTATTTCATCGTCGCCGAGGCGCCCGGCGGGGAGCTGATGGGTTACAGTGAGTGCCGGGTGTTCCGGCGGTAACGTCTCCCTTCGTTGCCTATCTCGGGGATTATAACGCGGGAGCTTTTCTTACTCTTCGCGTTTACCAAATGTCCAACATGGAAAAGGAACGTTGCGTTGCATCTTCCCGTTTCTTAAATGTCCTAGGGTATAATGCAGGATTCATGGCTGTAGCTTCCAGTTTGTGTTCCTAGTGCTACGGGGAGCCTTAGCTGTGGTAACATCCACCCTTATTCGGTGAATGGGTATTTCGCTAATCTGAAATTAAGTCCCTACACTCCCTACACACAGTGAGTAAAAGTGCTGGGCTTGTGTTTTGCATTTCCCTGTAAGGGAAAGCTCTGGGCCTGGATGTAATTTGCTAATTTGTTGTGGAATATTTGTGTTTTTCAGAAATCATGCCAAAGAGAGCTGGCAGGAGGCAGGGTGGAGCAGAGTAATGGTTTTTGCAGGGGCCCAGGAAATAAAAGTATTTGACATGCTAAAGCTGAAAAAGTGTGTGCCGTATAGAACATTTCTCTGTACCTACCACACTTGTTGCTTATTGGCAATGACTGTGATATCTATATCTCTATAAGTATATCTAAAAGATATACTGGAAGTGTGAATGTTTATTAATAAACTTACATTGGATTGGCCCAGTGTAGAGAGGAGAGAAACTAGAAAAAAACTACCATCCCTATCTCCACTTTTTTTTTTTTTTTTTTTTTCTTTTTTTCCACCTTGAACACGTCGTGTTTGTAGGGCCTTAGCTTTCTATTGCCAGATTGGTAAAGCTTCCTAAGCTCTATTCCCCCATAATCTCCAAAAGTCTCAAATAGTTGCTGGAACAGTAGTTTTGGGTTTCTAACCCTCTGTTCCTCCTCTATTTTAGTCAGAGATTAAATTTTGGTTCAGTAAAAGATTTGTGAGAATTGCTTAGAATTTGCATTTAGAAGTCACCTCAAGCAAGGGATTTGCAAAATTCTTGGGTGTTTGTTTACACTAGTCAAGAAACTGCTGTAATATTTGATCAAAATGACGTTTTTAGTGGCTGCTGAATCATAGACTGAAAAGGTAGACATCCCTGTTTTAGTCTCTACAACAACCATTGTAATGTGTGTTTATCCATGGTTTACTCCTCTTATGAAGTTGTCTGGCTACAGGCACTGCATTACTCCAGAGGTGCTGCTGTGCTGATGCTCTGTATGTTCACAGTTATGGGCAAAGCTGAAGGCTCTGTGGCTAGGGAAGAATGGCATGGACATGTTACTGCTCTGTCTGTTGCACCAGAGTTTCGACGGCTGGGTTTGGCTGCTAAATTGATGGAGCTCCTGGAAGAAATTTCAGAAAAGTGAGTAGTATGTCTATCTTTAAATTTATCTTTTAAAGTAATATTTTAAAGTAGTATTTCTACAGACACCTGTCCCTGGTTTATGTGGTAGAACTTTGCTTTACGTGGTGTTTTGATTTTCTAAAATTCCTCATAGTTGGAGAAAAAGAGTTATGAAAGTTGCTTAGCAGTTTAAAATCTCAGGGTTTCTGTGAAAGTTAACATGCCAGAGTGAGAAGGACATAGCCTGAATTCCAGTAGAGATACTGTATAAAAGAACATTTCTTGACAGGAAAAGAGCTTTCTGAAATGTCAGCACTGTTTCCTGTACGGCCTCCAACATACTTGTTCAGTAACTGTGGGCTTTGTGCAATGCCCTCAGACACTATCCTGAAAAAATGTTGTACTGCAGACAGTATCTTAGTTTACTTGCCATCCCGTGCTTGATTACTTGTACCTGAGAAAATTTAATTTAGTGTCAGATGAACCCACTGGGAAATGTCCTTAACTGATTTTGGTAGAGCAACTCCACTTTGGTTGGGGAAATTGGAGAATAGTATGATGTATTGAAAAATTTGCCTTGTGAAATTAAGGGTCTATCATCTCTTGTTAGGCAACTGAATTTTGTGACTGATTGCACTCATTCTAATCCAAGCAATCTAAAATGTGAATACTTTTTAAATCATATCTCATGGATTTATGCCAGTGGGAGCATTTAGCATGTCCTGTTCTTTCTCTTCAAACTTCCGAATCCACCGATTGGTGTAGAAGGGCTGTGTGACAAAAATAAAATGAAATCCGTGTCTGTATTTGAATTTTCCATTGGTAAAGGAGTGTATCTGTTATTACATTATGATACATTACATGAAAGATGTTTGATTAGCATACTGCATTAGACTTGCTTTGGTTTCATTACAATTTATGGGTTGTTACTTAGAAATACATTTACCTTCTATTCCTTAATGTGGTTTTGTTTGTTTGTTTTTTTCCTCCCCTCATAAAGAAAGGGTGGATTTTTTGTCGATCTCTTTGTGAGAGTATCAAATCAGGTTGCTGTAAATATGTATAAGCAACTAGGCTACAGTGTGTACCGGACAGTCTTAGAGTACTACTCAGCTAGCAGTGGGGAGCCAGATGAAGATGCTTATGGTAAGTTCGTGTTCAGTCTCAAATTGAATGGAACGATTCTCATGTTGTGGGTTCCTGGGCTTATTATTATTATACAATTATTATTTTTTTGGCTTATGAAACAGTTTCAGATTGTTGCAGATTAATGAGATTTATGTATCTTCCTTTAGATAACTTTTCTTACTTAAGATTATATCAGTCACAAAACTTAATCTTGTCATTTACACATTTTTTACCATCTCTGGCAAAATCAACTGCAGAACAAGAATAAACAAGAAGGAATGTCAGTACTTTCTTCCTTTCATCCCATAACAGGGACTGTTTTTCTCACATGTCTGCCTATAAATTAACAATTGGCAGTGTTCAACAATGACAGAGAATTGGGTGACATTTTCAATTTAAAAGGGAAGGAACGTGGAAATTCAAGCATGTTAATTATGTAAACGAAAGTGAGCAATCAGGTGCATCCTCTTTCTAGATCCTTTTTAAAATTATCCTCCCAAAGGCTTACATGGCCAGGCTGTGTATAATTTCTGTTCTTGCACTATTTATTTGTTATGTAGGAGTACCATGGAATACAAGGGCTAGGATAGACACCTACCATTGCTGCAAATATAAATCATATATTTGTCCCTTTAGCCTGTCATTTTCTTTCCGTTCAGCTGAGTTTCATGCAGTGTTTTATATCAGTTAATATCATTGCCATTGAGCAACACTACGGACACTAGTGTGTCCTGAGGAGAGCAGTCAAGATGGTGAGAGGTCTTGAGGGCAGGATTTAGGAGGAGCAGCTGATGTCCATGAGTTTGTTACACTTGGAGAAGAGGAAGCTGAGACACGTCCTCGTCACAGTGTGTAGAGGACAGCAGAGGGGAGTGTTGGTCTCCTCTCTCCGGTGACCAGTGACAGGACAGGAGGAGATGGAGCAAAGCTGTGTCAGGGAATGTTCAAACTGGACGTTAGAAGGCTCTTCGCTGAGAGAGTGGTAACTGCAATGGTCTCTCCAGGGAAAGGGTCATGACACCAAGCCCATCAGATTTCAAGGAATATCTGCACAATGCTCCTGATCATACAGTATAGTTTTAGGTAGTACTATGTGGAGCAGAGAGTTGGATCCTTATGGGCCCCTTCCAACTTGAGGTAGTCTCATGATTCTAGGAAATTTTCTTGATTAAAAATTATGTTATTTTAATGGAGAATTTACCTAACATGACCTTTTACAATGACTGCATTACTATTACAACATTTTTTTCCTTTTGCTATAGATATGAGAAAAGCTCTTTCCAGAGATACAGAGAAGAAATCAGTTATACCTCTGCCTCATCCTGTGAGGCCAGAAGACATCGAGTAACCTTAAGCTGCGGTTCTCATGCAGTTTACTAAGTGTCAGGTTCCACCTCCTATAACCCCCAACAACTCATGGATAAGAAATTTTAGGCAGGATTTTTTTCCCATAAAATACTAAAAAGCAGTGTTGAGAAGCTGACTAACACTGCTTCTATTGGTAATGGCTGTATACTGCCACACTTTGTTATTTTAACTTTCACATAGTGGAGATTTGGAGGTTATTAAAATGGAATTACCTCCTGTATGGTCTTTTCTTGATTTTCTTTGAAACCAAAATACCTGAATTCAGTAATAGTAAAAACTTTTCAAATGCATCTCTGTATGACCACTGAAGATGCTGTACAATACCCAAGAAACTTAGCACCACTGGAGCCCTAAGCGGGTCGCCTGGGACCGGTGCCACATTCCCCTCGGTCCCAGCAGCTCCGGCTGGGTCAGGTAGTGGGAAGCTGCTGCCCAGCTGGCCACAGGACTCATGGCACAGGTTTGGGGGAGCCAGGGATGGAGAAGCAGCAGGCCACTACTTCCATCTGGCACAAGATGGATGTGTCTCCCAGACAGGGCTCCTCTGCAAAACACATCCCAGGGATGGGAACACATTGGTGGGCACTGGGATGCCCTGACAGGATGGGCACAGATAAAGCTCTCATCTCAGCTCCTCAGTGATGGGCTGTTCTGAACATGCACCTAAGGTCTGTCACCTCAGACAGATCCCACCAACACCCCAGAAACACTCCAAGAAACCAGCTGGCACGTGGGAATGTCAGCATGTTGTGTTTGTGGAGGGAACAATTCACAGTGCTAACCTCTCAGAGCTCCCACACACTCACCCAGGTGTGTCCTACCCACCCCGAATCCCTTTCTTTTTAGCCTGATGACATCACACAACAGCAGTGTTAAAGCCAAGGGAATCTTCCCTCACAGAAATTAAATCCCAAGCAATATCCCTTGGAGATGCCTTAAAATAGAAGTTCAAAATCTGACACAGTTTAGTTTGGATTAAGTTTAGAGTGTTTCAGGAACCCAACCAGAACTACAGAACTGATGGAAAGTTTTAACAGGGATGTAAGACCTAAGGTGCCCTGAAGGTGGGTATGTGCATCTCTTTCCTCAGGGAAAAGAATCTCTGGAGGCCACTCCTCAGGCTCTGAAATTAAATCAGCTTTCTGAACTGGGAGTGCATCTGGCTACCATCTTCTGCATAAAAATATACACTGGAGCCCGACCTCAGAGTGGGTGAAAATCAGCTGCATTCCAGGGATCTTGGTCAAGTCCCCCTCAAGGACATCAGTGAGGCTGGATAACGATGGGGGGGGGAGGCTCCCTTCTATTCGTTTTGCTGTGCTAAACGCTTCTCACTTATCCCTTCTCCCAATGCCAGGAAACAGATGAAGCTTGAAGGAATTTGGATGTGTAAAAACAAGCTGAGAAGAGGTTCAGCGATCAGTGTGTTCACTGGCAGCACAAGCTGAGCCAGACCAAAGCTGGAGCACCCAAAAAAATATTCCCCCAAAAAATCCCCAAAAATTACCAAAAATATCCCAAAAAAAAACCTCCCCAAAATCACCTGCAGCTGGCAGCCAAAGTGAGAAAAAAACCAAAAAACTACCTAAAAAAACAGCCAAAACCACCCCAAAAATATCCCAAAAAAAAAAACTCCCCAAAATCACCTGCAGCTGGCAGCCAAAGAGAAAAAAACCAAAAAACTACCTAAAAAAACAGCCAAAAACACCCCAAAAATTCCCCAAAAAAATTCCCAAAAACCCAAAAAAATATTCCCCAAAAAAATTCCCCAAAACATCCCAAAAAATTTCCCCCAAAATCCCCCCAAAAAGTCCCAAAAAATCCCCAGAAAACCTCCAAAACACCCAAAAAATATCTCAAAAAAATTCCCAAAAACCCCCCCAAAAAACCTAAAAACACCCCAAAAAATTACCAAAACCTCCCAAAAATCACCATAACCTGGCTGCCAAAGGTAAGGAAAAAAACCCCAGAAACACCCCAAACATATTCCCCAAATAGTCCCAAAACCCTCCCAAAAATGCCAAAAAACCAAACAAATCCCCAAAAAACCCACCTAAAACCACCACAAAAATATTCCCCAAAAAAGTTCTAAAAAATTACCAAAACTCAAAAAAAACTCCCCTCAAAAATCCCCCAAAAATCCCCAAAAATTACCAAAAATATTCCTAAATCCCCCCCCCCAAAATCACCTGGACCTGGCTGCCAAAGACAAGAAAAAAACCCAAAGAACATCCCAAAAAAACAGCCAAAAATACCCAAAAAATTTCCCCAAAAATATCCCCAAAAATTCCCAAAACCCCAAAAAAATTCCCAAACCCCCCCCGAAAAAATTCCCCAAAACACCCCAAAAAAATTGCCCAAAAAAATCCCAAAAAATTTCCCCCTAAAAATTTCCTCCCAAAATTTCCCCCAAAAAATTTCCCCCAAAAATCCACCCGAAAAGTCCCAAAAAAAACCCCCCAAAATATCCCCAAAAATTATCAAAAACCCCCCAAAAATTTTCAAAAACCCAAAACAAATTCCTAAAAAAATTCCCCAAAACATCCCAAAAAATTTCCCCCAGAAAACTCCCAACCCCCTCTCACAAATATTCCAAAAAAACCCCCAAAAATTACCAAAAAACCGTGAAAAAAATTCCCCCCAAAAAACCCCAAAAATCACCTGGAGCTGGCAGCCGAATGTGAGAAAAAAAACCCAAAAAACACCCAAAAAACCAGCCAAAATCATCCCAAAAATATCCTCCAAAATTATTAAAAATGGCTAAAAGTGATGCCCCTTTCACACCACTGGTAGAAATGGCACAATACCAAAAAAACCTGTACCTGTTCCATTTTCAGACTGAAGCAACAGGATATTCCTGGATTCTAATGCAGCAGGGAAGGGAAATGTTTGGGTAATCCTTTCTTCATTTAAAGATTTCTTCATGAAAGCCATCACTGCCCTCAATCGGGACATCCACCACACCCAGGCCATCTAAAAAATGAAAAAAAAAAAAAAAAAAACCTAAGCAGAGGATCCAGACCACTAGGAAAAAGAAGAGAGGTAGAATGCAACACTGCAAGAATACAAGGCATCCTTCTAATTTATCAAGAAATAAAAAAAAAAAAAATAAAAAAAAGGTGAAAGGCACCTTTGTCACACATACATACAACGTTAAGTGCAACACAAACATCCCTGCTGAACCTTCACTCTGCCTTTCAATGCTGCTGTCCGGCACAGAGAAGCTGCGGCTGCTGCTGGATCCCTGCAAGTGTCCAAATCCAGGTGGGACACCGGGGCTCGGAGCACCCGGGGCTGCTGAAAGGCATTTCTGTTCATGGCAGGAGTGGAACTAGGCGAGCTTTAATGAGCGTTCCCACCCAAACCATTCCAGGATTCCGTGATTCTGTGAACAGACCTAGGCAGAAGGGCTAAATTTCCATTTTAGTGCAAGAATGCCGCTGCAAGGGCATGAAGAGGGATTTTTTCCCCGTACGGGCCACCAAATTATTTGTGCAAGTTTAGGACAAAACTGGGGAAAAGCCTCCAAAGGAGCCCCCCAAAATAAACCCCCCTCACAATTCCTCCCCCCCACTGGGCTCGGAGAGAATTTTACTCGGGGGGAAAAGTGGAAAAACTTGTTTATTAACAAACACAAGAAAAACACTTCCCAGCAACAGGAAAGTACAATCCCAGATGACAAAAGAAATGTTTTCACCGAAGTGAGAGACGGTCGCTGCTGGGAAGGGCAAGAAGCTTCTTGGGCAGGCTCCGGAGGCAGTCTCTGATGCTCAGGTCCCGTCCGGAGCCGGTACAGATCTTGGAGCTGAAGGAGAGAAAGGGGGAGGGGAAAGCAGCAGCAGCCAGGGCAGAGCCGGGGCAGCAGCGGGCAGAAGCAATAGGGCAAAAGCAGCGGGGCAGAAGCAGCGGCCGGGGTAGCTAGCGCAGCAAGCAGCAGCAGCAGCCGGGGCAGCAGGGCAAGCCAAGCAAGCACAGCCCCGGGGCACCACCCCCCCGGGGGGGAGAAAGGGCACCGGCGGCAGCTCCATGCAGACAGCGAGGTGTGGGAGCGGGAGAGGAGCAGACATAACACCAACCCAGGACATACTGTCAAAGCGGCACGGCCACATCAGAAATTACTTACAGATGTAAAGAATTCTCTGCCTACGCTGGATAGAAACTCCCTGGCAGCGCCAGAGCGGCGGGTTTGGGAGGTGCCGGGGCCGGTTCCCCTCAGCGCGGGGAAATCCCCGCACCGCCCTCCCGCGCACGGCCGGCGGCACGGGAGCCCCGGCAGCAGCCCGGAGCAGCAGCGGCAGCGCCGCGCGGCCCCAGCGCCCGCCCCGATGCCGCCGGGTGCCCGAGCCCCACACTCCGCCCGCCGAGGGAGCGGCGGCACCGCCGGCACCCGAACCGGAAGCGCTGTCACGTTAGCGACCGCACGTCAGCGGCCCGGGCTCCGCCCACGGCCCCACACGTCATCGGGTCGGCCCCCCCCGCATCACAGCCACGGCCACGCCCCACACGTTACAGTGACTGCCACGGCCCCGCTATTCTCGTCACAGCCGCGGCCCCGACCCTCCCGTCACAGCCACGGCCGCGCCCCTCTCGTCACAGCCGCTGCCTGCCCCCCCTCACGTCACCGCCTCGCCACGCTCCCGCGCGTCATAGGGTCGGCCCGCCTCTCCATGTCATCAGGTCACCCCTTCGGCCCGACCACGTTCATCGGGGCAGCAAAAACTGTCCCCTATCACATGGCAGAATGGCCGCCGACATATTGTCCGGCAACACGTGACTATGTAGTCGCAGCCACATTTGTCCAGCACCACGCGGCCGCGTTGGAGATGCCATATTTACCTAAAAAACACGTGGCAGCTAGGGCGCCGCCATATTTGACCGGAAGCACGTGGCGAACACAAGCGCCGCCATATTTGACCGGAAGCACGTGGCGAAAACGGGCGATGCCATTTTGAACCGGAAGCACGTGTCGGTTATGGGCGCCGCCATTTTGAAGCGGAAGCACGTGTCGGTTATGGGCGCCGCCATTTTGAACCGGAAGCACGTGGCGGATATGGGTGCCGACATTTTTGAACCGGAAGCACGTGACTGTAATGGGCGACGCCATTCTTGAACCGGAAGCACGTGATGGGCAAGGGCGCCGCCATATTGTACGGAAGAGAGTGGCAAGCACGGCCACCGCCATATTGTATGGAAGAGGGTGGCAAGCACGGACGCCGCCATTTTAAACTGGAAGCAGCACCCCGATGCATCCAAGCGCCGGGAATGGAGGCGGAATACCGTGCCAAGAGCGCGGGGTTGGTCGGCGTCCATCGCTGCCAGCGTCGGGTCGGGTTAAGGTAGGAGATAAGAATGATGCCTTTGTGAGGGGCGAGGGCCTTGAAGGGAACCACAAGAAACACGGCAACCGGACGTGACTTCGGCCACAACAAAGATGGCGACCGACCAGAAGTGGCTTCGGCCACAACAAAGACAGCCGCAAGAAAGGGCGGGAAATGAAGGACCTTGGTCCGTGTTTGGGCTGCCTGCCCGCGCCCCGATGCCGATCCCCCCGCCCGGCGCCGTTTTCCGCGGCATTGCCAGGCGTGTGGACACGGGCCGTGCGCCCAGCGGCACCGCGGGCACGCCGGAGCCCGGCGGGCGCCGGCAGGCAGCTGCGGCACGCCTCTCTCTGCCGGGCTCCGCCTCAGGAACGACCCTTTCCCAGGCGTCCCGTCTCCTCTCTGCTCCCTCCCGGCCCCCCTCCCGCCCGGGGAAACGGAGGAAAACACAAATAACATCGAGGAAGAAAGAACAGCCTGCAGAGCTGCCCGAGCCATCGCCCTGCCCGCAGCCGGGAGCAGCCAGCAGGAGGAGGCAGCTGCTTTCTCAGCCAGAAAAGTGAGAGGTGCGGGAGGGGGTTTCTTCCTTTGTCCTCTTTGCCGGCACTCCCTCCTTCTGCCTCCTGTCGCCTGTGTCTGCGGGGCTGGGGAACTTCTGGGCTGCCCCTGTCGGGCTGCAGTCGTTCTTTGTGGGTGTGGAAAAAAGGCTGAGGGGGACAGGGGGTGGAGACTCGGGGGCTCCCGTGTCCTTTGGGGCACCCCAAGGTCCCGAGGAGAGGGAGCCACGCTGCGGTGAAGGGGCAGGGGAGTGGGGAATGGGGGGGTGGTGCCGGGTGCCGTCCCCCAGAGGGACCCAAGAGTGCCAGAACATTCACAGGGAGAGCTGGGTGTAGAAGACAGGAAAATATAAATATAAAAAATATCTAACTATAGCTTAAATAAATGTTTTATTGGTTTTATTTGGTTAGAGGTAGGATTTTTAATAAATAACATAAATATAATTAATATAAGCAAATATAAATATACAAATATACAATGTATACAAACATAAAACTAAAAATATATCTAAAACTAAAACTAAAAATATGTATAAATGTATGTACGTGTAAATATATGTATAAGTATAGAATGTAAACAAATAGAAGTATATATGTAGGATATAATAGAAATAGTATCATACATGTTATGGTGTACCATATACATAATATATAAATTACAGATATAAATATGAGATACATATATTTTAAAAAATATATATGTATATATATTATAGAAATAATTATTATATATAAATATATTTTATATATTATTTATTTATATATTTAAATTACATATATATATTTATTTTAAAAAATTTGAAATATATTTAAAAATAAAGGGTTTTTTGGTTTCTATTTGGATAGTGGCTGAGCTTTTTAATAAATAATATTAAAAAATATAAACGTACAAATATATGTAAGGATATATTTATATACATAAACTAGAAATTAATTTTTGTAATATGTGCATAATTATGTGCATAATAAATTATAAAAGTGTAGTATATATGTTATAATGTAAATTGCATTGTAAATTTATTGAACAATATATGTAATATATATAATATCAAATATGAATAGGAGTAGAAATTAAATATTAAATATAGGTGTAAGTTTTCTGTATTTAAAGGGGTTTTATTTTTGTTTTTATTTGGTCAGAGGTAGGGAGTTTTTTAGTTGTGGTCGGGCTTTTTTTGGGGCATTTTGTAGGATTGGGACTCTCCTTTTTGGCTCGGGGCTGGCCCCAGCCTGTGGCCTCTCCTGCAGGTGAGTGTGACACGGTAGAGAAGGGAGCCAGGCAGTGCTCTGGGACTTTGAATCTACCCAACTGTTTTCCAAATGTATTTGCAGAGATTCAGCTGTGGGGAAGCTGCAGAGAAGGCTGCCTGGCACAGCCCCCCAGAATGGGCCTCCCCCGACTGGGCTCCCGCAGAGGATGGGGCAGTTGCAGCCCCCTGTCATTCCTGTGAGATTTGGTAAGTCTGGGGAGGGGTTTCCTGACTGTCCCTGTCTCCAAGCGAGCCGTGCCTCGTTGTCCAGAAGCCCTGCCTGGGCAGCCCGGCCCGGCACAGCTCCATTCCCTCTCCCGGGCTCACCAGAGGGATGCAGAGCCACCAAAGTGCGGGTCAGGCTGGAAAGGGGCAGGTGGGGCCTGCGGCCACAGCAGGGGGAAGGACAGGAGGCAAAGCCTCTCGACCAGCCCTGGGCCCAGCCTGCCCAGGAGAAGCTTCCGAGAGGCGCCGGGGCTCTCGTTTGCCCGGAAAGCTGCAGCCGTTGGGGCAGGTCTCGGGCTGTGACCCAGCCCCTGCAGCACTGCAGAGAAAAGGGGCACGTGATGGCCCACGGGGTCGGCTGCAGTCCTTAAGAGCAGTGCCTGCTTTCACCACTGCCTTTTGCTGCCTGCAGAGATCTGTGCTGAGGGTTGGCAGCTCCTGCTGGGGCAAGAGCTGCATCTTCCAAGAGGCAAAGCTGCAGCATCTTCCTCCCCAGGGACTGTCTCCATGCAGGAAGCAGCACAGGGGACTGGCCGAGGGGCTCGGGCTGGGACACGGCCCCAACAGGAGCAGCCCTGGCACACTGACACGGGAGGATGAGCCCAGGTGAGGAGCACGGGCCCAGCGTGGCACCAAGACAGGCATCTCCTGTGGGTTATGTGGGGCTGTGCTGAGCACCCTGGGGGGTGCTGACTGACCCCCCTTTGTGCAGAGACAGAGGAGATGCTGCTGCACCATGTCCCCAGGAGAGCCCCTGCCTCCTTCTGCTCTCAGGGATGGGACTGGGAGACGCCTCCACGCCGAGAGTGGCACTTGGCATGGCTTCAGTCCCCAGTGGAAGAGGCTGGGCTCCCCGCTGCCCAGAGCTCCTGGTTAGGGACACCCACGCCTGCGCCTGGCTCAGAGTCCAGGGTGCACTCAGTCCGGATCCAGCCTCGAGATGTTCCTGCTGCAGCTGCAGGTGAGCTCAGCTCTCCCTCAGGGACACCTGTGCCTGTAACAGCTCCAGCCCATGGAGCCCCTGCACGAGAGCTGTTCCTGGTTCTCACAGCTCCTGATCCTGCACCCCTTGCTCACTTACTGCTCAGGATATCTGAGGGCCCAGGTTTCTGTTCCTTCTGCTTGTTTCACTTGCAGGTGTTTCCCAGTCCAGCTTGCTGAACCTCCAGCTCTGACTGTGGCACGTTCTTCCTTCCAGCTCTGGCTCTGAGATGCTGCACTTGATGGCTGCTCCAGTTCCTTCCAGCTCTGGGTAAATAACTGGTATCTCTTGTGTAATCTGTGTCTGTGTTCTGTCCTTTGTGTCCATCTGTGTTACCTTTGTCACATCTCGATGCTTTATCAGCATCCTTCCAAGCCATGGTAGCCAGACTCTACTCGCGACAGGTCCCAACAGGGTTCGCGCTGCTGCTCGCTGAGTTTGGGGAAAATGGGGGGATCTTGGGGTGTTTAGTGGGGTTTTGAAATAATTTTTAAAGAGTTTTTTAGAATTTTATTGGGGAAATTTTGGGTTATT